>NW_025533892.1:37500-45000 GCF_020615455.1 Coregonus clupeaformis | reverse complement strand
TAGCTCTGAAACACTGAACACATGTAGACCCTGTCTTATTACCACTAGCTCTGAAACACTGTACACATGTAGACCCTGTCTTATTACCACTAGCTGTGAAACACTGTACACATGTAGACCCTGTCTTATTACCACTAGCTCTGAAACACTGTACACATGTAGACCCTGTCTTATTACCACTAGCTCTGAAACACTGTACACATGTAGACCCTGTCTTATTACCACTAGCTCTGAAACACTGTACACATGTAGACCCTGTCTTATTACCACTAGCTCTGAAACACTGTACACATGTAGACCCTGTCTTATTACCACTAGCTCTGAAACACTGTACACATGTAGACCCTGTCTTATTCCCACTAGCTCTGAAACACTGTACACATGTAGACCCTGTCTTATTACCACTAGCTCTGAAACACTGTACACATGTAGACCCTGTCTTATTAACGGTCTCTGAAACACTGTACACATGTAGACCCTGTCTTATTAACGGTCTCTGAAACACTGTACACATGTAGACCCTGTCTTATTCCCACTAGCTCTGAAACACTGTACACATGTAGACCCTGTCTTATTACCACTAGCTCTGAAACACTGAACACATGTAGACCCTGTCTTATTACCACTAGCTCTGAAACACTGTACACATGTAGACCCTGTCTTATTACCACTAGCTCTGAAACACTGAACACATGTAGACCCTGTCTTATTACCACTAGCTCTGAAACACTGAACACATGTAGACCCTGTCTTATTACCACTAGCTCTGAAACACTGAACACATGTAGACCCTGTCTTATTACCACTAGCTCTGAAACACTGTACACATGTAGACCCTGTCTTATTACCACTAGCTCTGAAACACTGTACACATGTAGACCCTGTCTTATTACCACTAGCTCTGAAACACTGTACACATGTAGACCCTGTCTTATTAACGGTCTCTGAAACACTGTACACATGTAGACCCTGTCTTATTCCCACTAGCTCTGAAACACTGTACACATGTAGACCCTGTCTTATTACCACTAGCTCTGAAACACTGTACACATGTAGACCCTGTCTTATTACCACTAGCTCTGAAACACTGAACACATGTAGACCCTGTCTTATTACCACTAGCTCTGATACACTGTACACATGTAGACCCTGTCTTATTACCACTAGCTCTGAAACACTGTACACATGTAGACCCTGTCTTATTCCCACTAGCTCTGAAACACTGTACACATGTAGACCCTGTCTTATTACCACTAGCTCTGAAACACTGTACACATGTAGACCCTGTCTTATTAACGGTCTCTGAAACACTGTACACATGTAGACCCTGTCTTATTAACGGTCTCTGAAACACTGTACACATGTAGACCCTGTCTTATTCCCACTAGCTCTGAAACACTGTACACATGTAGACCCTGTCTTATTACAACTAGCTCTGAAACACTGTACACATGTAGACCCTGTCTTATTACCACTAGCTCTGAAACACTGTACACATGTAGACCCTGTCTTATTACCACTAGCTCTGAAACACTGAACACATGTAGACCCTGTCTTATTACCACTAGCTCTGAAACACTGTACACATGTAGACCCTGTCTTATTACCACTAGCTCTGAAACACTGTACACATGTAGACCCTGTCTTATTACCACTAGCTCAGAAACACTGTACACATGTAGACCCTGTCTTATTCCCACTAGCTCTGAAACACTGAACACATGTAGACCCTGTCTTATTACCACTAGCTCTGAAACACTGTACACATGTAGACCCTGTCTTATTCCCACTAGCTCTGAAACACTGTACACATGTAGACCCTGTCTTATTACCACTAGCTCTGAAACACTGTACACATGTAGACCCTGTCTTACTACCACTAGCTCTGAAACACTGTACACATGTAGACCCTGTCTTATTACCACTAGCTCTGAAACACTGTACACATGTAGACCCTGTCTTATTCCCACTAGCTCTGAAACACTGAACACATGTAGACCCTGTCTTATTACCACTAGCTCTGAAACACTGTACACATGTAGACCCTGTCTTATTACCACTAGCTCTGAAACACTGTACACATGTAGACCCTGTCTTATTAACGGTCTCTGAAACACTGAACACATGTAGACCCTGTCTTATTACCACTAGCTCTGAAACACTGTACACATGTAGACCCTGTCTTATTCCCACTAGCTCTGAAACACTGTACACATGTAGACCCTGTCTTATTAACGGTCTCTGAAACACTGTACACATGTAGACCCTGTCTTATTACCACTAGCTCTGAAACACTGAACACATGTAGACCCTGTCTTATTACCACTAGCTCTGAAACACTGTACACATGTAGACCCTGTCTTATTACCACTAGCTCTGATACACTGTACACATGTAGACCCTGTCTTATTACCACTAGCTCTGAAACACTGTACACATGTAGACCCTGTCTTATTACCACTAGCTCTGAAACACTGTACACATGTAGACCCTGTCTTATTACCACTAGCTCTGAAACACTGAACACATGTAGACCCTGTCTTATTACCACTAGCTCTGAAACACTGTACACATGTAGACCCTGTCTTATTACCACTAGCTCTGAAACACTGAACACATGTAGACCCTGTCTTATTACCACTAGCTCTGAAACACTGTACACATGTAGACCCTGTCTTATTACCACTAGCTCTGAAACACTGTACACATGTAGACCCTGTCTTATTACCACTAGCTCTGAAACACTGAACACATGTAGACCCTGTCTTATTCCCACTAGCTCTGAAACACTGAACACATGTAGACCCTGTCTTATTACCACTAGCTCTGAAACACTGTACACATGTAGACCCTGTCGTATTACCACTAGCTCTGAAACACTGAACACATGTAGACCCTGTCTTATTACCACTAGCTCTGAAACACTGTACACATGTAGACCCTGTCTTATTACCACTAGCTCTGAAACACTGAACACATGTAGACCCTGTCTTATTACCACTAGCTCTGAAACTCTGAACACATGTAGACCCTGTCTTATTACCACTAGCTCTGAAACACTGTACACATGTAGACCCTGTCTTATTACCACTAGCTCTGAAACACTGAACACATGTAGACCCTGTCTTATTACCACTAGCTCTGAAACACTGTACACATGTAGACCCTGTCTTATTACCACTAGCTCTGAAACACTGAACACATGTAGACCCTGTCTTATTACCACTAGCTCTGAAACACTGTACACATGTAGACCCTGTCTTATTACCACTAGCTCTGAAACACTGAACACATGTAGACCCTGTCTTATTACCACTAGCTCTGAAACACTGTACACATGTAGACCCTGTCTTATTACCACTAGCTCTGAAACACTGAACACATGTAGACCCTGTCTTATTACCACTAGCTCTGATACACTGTACACATGTAGACCCTGTCTTATTACCACTAGCTCTGAAACACTGTACACATGTAGACCCTGTCTTATTACCACTAGCTCTGAAACACTGAACACATGTAGACCCTGTCTTATTACCACTAGCTCTGAAACACTGTACACATGTAGACCCTGTCTTATTACCACTAGCTCTGAAACATTGTACACATGTAGACCCTGTCTTATTACCACTAGCTCTGAAACACTGAACACATGTAGACCCTGTCTTATTACCACTAGCTCTGAAACACTGTACACATGTAGACCCTGTCTTATTACCACTAGCTCTGAAACACTGTACACATGTAGACCCTGTCTTATTACCACTAGCTCTGAAACACTGTACACATGTAGACCCTGTCTTATTCCCACTAGCTCTGAAACACTGAACACATGTAGACCCTGTCTAATTACCACTAGCTCTGAAACACTGTACACATGTAGACCCTGTCTTATTACCACTAGCTCTGAAACACTGAACACATGTAGACCCTGTCTTATTACCACTAGCTCTGAAACACTGTACACATGTAGACCCTGTCTTATTACCACTAGCTCTGAAACACTGAACACATGTAGACCCTGTCTTATTACCACTAGCTCTGAAACACTGAACACATGTAGACCCTGTCTTATTACCACTAGCTCTGAAACACTGTACACATGTAGACCCTGTCTTATTACCACTAGCTCTGAAACACTGTACACATGTAGACCCTGTCTTATTACCACTAGCTCTGAAACACCGTACACATGTAGACCCTGTCTTATTACCACTAGCTCTGAAACACCGTACACATGTAGACCCTGTCTTATTACCACTAGCTCTGAAACACTGAACACATGTAGACCCTGTCTTATTACCACTAGCTCTGAAACACTGTACACATGTAGACCCTGTCTTATTACCACTAGCTCTGAAACACCGTACACATGTAGACCCTGTCTTATTACCACTAGCTCTGAAACACCGTACACATGTAGACCCTGTCTTATTACCACTAGCTCTGAAACACTGTACACATGTAGACCCTGTCTTATTACCACTAGCTCTGAAACACTGTACACATGTAGACCCTGTCTTATTACCACTAGCTCTGAAACACTGAACACATGTAGACCCTGTCTTATTACCAATAGCTCTGAAACACTGTACACATGTAGACCCTGTCTTATTACCACTAGCTCTGAAACACTGAACACATGTAGACCCTGTCTTATTACCACTAGCTCTGAAACACTGTACACATGTAGACCCTGTCTTATTACCACTAGCTCTGAAACACTGTACACATGTAGACCCTGTCTTATTACCACTAGCTCTGAAACACTGTACACATGTAGACCCTGTCTTATTACCACTAGCTCTGAAACACTGAACACTTGTAGACCCTGTCTTATTACCACTAGCTCTGAAACACTGAACACATGTAGACCCTGTCTTATTACTAATGAACACATTGGTGTTATATTGTACCTTTGCTGAGGTACAGACCAATAGAACACTTGGCTGATGGAAACAATTTGCTTGTGTAAAATAAAGAATATGTCCAGGAGGGGAATTCAGTTTTCCATAATAATAATTAATAACAAAAGCATAACAATTAAAGCACATTGATAATAAGTCATGAAAACGACGTTATTTAATCATAGAAGACTGGGAGAAAGGCATTTAATTTTCCAATCTTTCCATTTATTAAACTGCACATATACACCCTTCCATAGACCTTGGCAGACGTATAGCATCAGCCACGTAGCAGCCTGAGATAATATGATAAACATACAGTATAGAGAGAATGAAAGGAGTTGATTACACCTGGGGGTTGACTGTAGGACCCTACGCAGTACACCTGGAGGTTGACTGTAGGACCCTACGCTGTACACCTGGAGGTTGACTGTAGGACCCTACGCAGTACACCTGGAGGTTGACTGTAGGACCATACGCCGTACACCTGGAGGTTGACTGTAGGACCATACGCCGTACACCTGGAGGTTGACTGTAGGACACTACGCTGTACACCTGGAGGTTGACTGTAGGACCATACGCCGTACACCTGGAGGTTGACTGTAGGACCCTACGCAGTACACCTGGAGGTTGACTGTAGGACCATACGCCGTACACCTGGAGGTTGACTGTAGGACACTACGCTGTACACCTGGGGGTTGACTGTAGGACCATACGCCGTACACCTGGAGGTTGACTGTAGGACACTACGCTGTACACCTGGGGGTTGACTGTAGGACCCTACGCAGTACACCTGGAGGTTGACTGTAGGACCCTACGCAGTACACCTGGGGGTTGACTGTAGGACCCTACGCAGTACACCTGGAGGTTGACTGTAGGACCCTACGCCGTACACCTGGAGGTTGACTGTAGGACCATACGCAGTACACCTGGAGGTTGACTGTAGGACCATACGCCGTACACCTGGAGGTTGACTGTAGGACCCTACGCAGTACACCTGGAGGTTGACTGTAGGACCATACGCCGTACACCTGGAGGTTGACTGTAGGACACTACGCTGTACACCTGGGGGTTGACTGTAGGACCATACGCCGTACACCTGGAGGTTGACTGTAGGACACTACGCTGTACACCTGGGGGTTGACTGTAGGACCCTACGCAGTACACCTGGAGGTTGACTGTAGGACCCTACGCAGTACACCTGGGGGTTGACTGTAGGACCCTACGCAGTACACCTGGAGGTTGACTGTAGGACCCTACGCCGTACACCTGGAGGTTGACTGTAGGACCCTATGCAGTACCCCTGGGGGTTGACTGTAGGACCCTACGCCGTACACCTGGGGGTTGACTGTTGGACCCTACATAGTACACCTGGAGGTTGACTCCGTACACCTGGAGGTTGACTGTAGGACCCTACACAGTATACCTGGAGGTTGACTGTAGGACCCTACGCCGTACACCTGGAGGTTGACTGTAGGACCCTACACCGTACACCTGGAGGTTGACTGTAGGACCCTACGCAGTACACCTGGAGGTTGACTGTAGGACCCTACGCCGTACACCTGGAGGTTGACTGTTGGACCCGACGCCGTACACCTGGAGGTTGACTGTAGGACCCGACGCCGTACACCTGGAGGTTGACTGTAGGACCCTACGCTGTACACCTGGAGGTTGACTGTAGGACCCTACGCAGAACACCTGGAGGTTGACTGTTAGAACCTATGCTGTACAACTGGGGGTTGACTGAAGGACCCTATGCTGTACAACTGGGGGTTGACTGAAGGACCCTACGCAGTACACCTGGAGGTTGACTGTAGGACCCTACGCCGTACACCTGGAGGTTGACTGTAGGACCCTATGCAGTACACTTGGGGGTTGACTGTAGGACCCTACGCCGTACACCTGGGGGTTGACTGTTGGACCCTACACAGTACACCTGGAGGTTGACTCCGTACACCTGGAGGTTGACTGTAGGACCCTATGCAGTACACCTGGAGGTTGACTGTAGGACCCTACGCAGTACACCTGGAGGTTGACTGTAGGACCCTACGCAGTACACCTGGAGGTTGACTGTAGGACCCTACGCAGTACACCTGGAGGTTGACTGTAGGACCTTACGCAGTACACCTGGAGGTTGACTGTAGGACCCTACGCAGTACAGCTGGAGGTTGACTGTAGGACCCGACGCAGTACAGCTGGAGGTTGACTGTAGGACCCTACGCAGTACAGCTGGAGGTTGACTGTAGGACCCTACGCAGTACACCTGGAGGTTGACTGTAGGACCCTACGCAGTACAGCTGGAGGTTGACTGTAGGACCCGACGCAGTACACCTGGAGGTTGACTGTAGGACCCTACGCCGTACACCTGGAGGTTGACTGTAGGACCCGTACGCAGTACACCTGGAGGTTGACTGTAGGACCCTACGCAGTACAGCTGGAGGTTGACTGTAGGACCCGACGCAGTACACCTGGAGGTTGACTGCGAATATTGTAGGCTAGCTACAGATTCTAGGCCAGATAACGTGACATAACCAAAGATTTGTCCATTACTAGGGGTTACAAGAAAGACCCATACAAACCACTGCCATAGATTTTA
>NW_025533892.1:30000-32500 GCF_020615455.1 Coregonus clupeaformis | reverse complement strand
GTTGTATTAAAGAGAAGAGAGAGAGATAGAGGGTTGTATTAAAGAGAAGAGAGAGAGAAAGAGGGTTGTATTAAAGAGAAGAGAGAGATGGTTGTATTAAAGAGAAGATAGAGAGGGTTGTATTAAAGAGAAGAGAGAGAGGGTTGTATTAAAGAGAAGAGAGAGAGGGAGAGGGTTGTATTAAAGAGAAGAGAGAGATAGAGGGTTGTATTAAAGAGAAGAGAGAGAGAGAGAGGGTTTTATTAAAGAGAAGAGAGAGAGATGGTTGTATTAAAGAGAAGAGAGAGAGGGTTGTATTAAAGAGAAGAGAGAGAGAGAGAGGGTTGTATTAAAGAGAAGAGACAGAGAGAGGGTTGTATTAAAGAGAAGAGAGAGAGAGAGAGGGTTGTATTAAAGAGAAGAGAGAGAGAAAGAGGGTTGTATTAAAGAGAAGAGAGAGAGATAGAGGGTTGTATTAAAGAGAAGAGAGAGAGATAGAGGGTTGTATTAAAGAGAAGAGAGAGAGATAGAGGGTTGTATTAAAGAGAAGAGAGAGAGATAGAGGGTTGTATTAAAGATAAGAGAGAGAGAGAGGGTTGTATTAAAGAGAAGAGAGAGAGATAGAGGGTTGTATTAAAGAGAAGAGAGAGAGAGATAGGGTTGTATTAAAGAGAAGAGAGAGAGAAAGAGGGTTGTATTAAAGAGAAGAGAGAGAGATAGAGGGTTGTATTAAAGAGAAGAGAGAGAGATAGAGGGTTGTATTAAAGAGAAGAGAGAGAGAGAGAGGGTTGTATTAAAGAGAAGAGAGAGAGATAGAGGGTTGTATTAAAGATAAGAGAGAGAGAGAGGGTTGTATTAAAGAGAAGAGAGAGAGATAGAGGGTTGTATTAAAGAGAAGAGAGAGAGAGAGAGAGAGAGGGTTGTATTAAAGAGAAGAGAGAGAGAAAGAGGGTTGTATTAAAGAGAAGAGAGAGAGATAGAGGGTTGTATTAAAGAGAAGAGAGAGAGAGAGAGGGTTTTATTAAAGAGAAGAGAGAGAGATGGTTGTATTAAAGAGAAGAGAGAGAGGGTTGTATTAAAGAGAAGAGAGAGAGGGTTGTATTAAAGAGAAGAGAGAGAGGGAGAGGGTTGTATTAAAGAGAAGAGAGAGAGAGGGTTGTATTAAAGAGAAGAGAGAGAGGGTTGTATTAAAGAGAAGAGACAGAGAGAGGGTTGTATTAAAGAGAAGAGAGAGAGAGAGAGGGTTGTATTAAAGAGAAGAGACAGAGAGAGGGTTGTATTAAAGAGAAGAGAGAGAGAGAGGGTTGTATTAAAGAGAAGAGAGAGAGATAGAGGGTTGTATTAAAGATAAGAGAGAGAGAGAGGGTTGTATTAAAGAGAAGAGAGAGAGATAGAGGGTTGTATTAAAGAGAAGAGAGAGAGAGATAGGGTTGTATTAAAGAGAAGAGAGAGAGAAAGAGGGTTGTATTAAAGAGAAGAGAGAGAGATAGAGGGTTGTATTAAAGAGAAGAGAGAGAGATAGAGGGTTGTATTAAAGAGAAGAGAGATAGAGAGAGGGTTGTATTAAAGAGAAGAGAGAGAGAGAGAGGGTTGTATTAAAGAGAAGAGAGAGAGAAAGAGGGTTGTATTAAAGAGAAGAGAGAGATAGAGGGTTGTATTAAAGAGAAGAGAGAGAGATAGAGGGTTGTATTAAAGAGAAGAGAGAGAGATAGAGGGTTGTATTAAAGAGAAGAGAGAGAGAGAGGGTTGTATTAAAGAGAAGAGAGAGAGATAGAGGGTTGTATTAAAGAGAAGAGAGAGAGAGATAGGGTTGTATTAAAGAGAAGAGAGAGAGAAAGAGGGTTGTATTAAAGAGAAGAGAGAGAGATAGAGGGTTGTATTAAAGAGAAGAGAGAGAGATAGAGGGTTGTATTAAAGAGAAGAGAGAGAGAGAGAGGGTTGTATTAAAGAGAAGAGAGAGAGATAGAGGGTTGTATTAAAGATAAGAGAGAGAGAGAGGGTTGTATTAAAGAGAAGAGAGAGAGATAGAGGGTTGTATTAAAGAGAAGAGAGAGAGAGAGAGAGGGTTGTATTAAAGAGAAGAGAGAGAGAAAGAGGGTTGTATTAAAGAGAAGAGAGAGAGATAGAGGGTTGTATTAAAGAGAAGAGAGAGAGAGAGAGGGTTTTATTAAAGAGAAGAGAGAGAGATGGTTGTATTAAAGAGAAGAGAGAGAGGGTTGTATTAAAGAGAAGAGAGAGAGGGTTGTATTAAAGAGAAGAGAGAGAGGGAGAGGGTTGTATTAAAGAGAAGAGAGAGAGAGGGTTGTATTAAAGAGAAGAGAGAGAGGGTTGTATTAAAGAGAAGAGACAGAGAGAGGGTTGTATTAAAGAGAAGAGAGAGAGAGAGAGGGTTGTATTAAAGAGAAGAGACAGAGAGAGGGTTGTATTAAAGAGAAGAGAGAGAGAGAGGGTTGTATTAAAGAGAAGAGAGAGAGATAGAGGGTTGTATTAAAGATAAGAGAGAGAGAGAGAGGGTTGTATT
>NW_025533892.1:15000-20000 GCF_020615455.1 Coregonus clupeaformis | reverse complement strand
CTGACCTCCTTAACCACTCTGTTCAACACATGGATCAATAGGTTCTGACCTCCTTAACCACTCTGTTCAACACATGGATCAATAGGTTCTGACCTCCTTAACCACTCTGTTCAACACATGGATCAATAGGTTCTGACGTCTTTAACCACTCTGTTCAACACATGGATCAATAGGTTCTGACCTCCTTAACCACTCTGTTCAATACATGGATCAATAGGTTCTGACCTCTTTAACCACTCTGTTCAATGGGACTTGGCCAAGCCATGCGAGGTGGCCAAAGCCTTCTGATCTGATGGTGACTGGTCACTGATCCAGTCAGACTATCGAGCCTGAAACTGTTTTCACTCCGTCTGGAAAAACAACTACACTCCACATCTGGAAAAACAACTACAACAAAGCACTTGTTGATCCCAGACCAGTCCAACCATATTTTTGTTTTTTTTCCCAAGTGGGTTAAAGGAGAATCCTTTGGGACTTGATCTACTTCCCCGTTGTCAGATGAACTCGTGGATACCGTTTTTATGTCTCTGAGTGCAGTGTGAAGGAAAGTAGCGCTAAGGGCAATCGCTAACTAGTGTTAGTGAAATTACTAGAAGTCTATGGGTATCTGCTAGTTAGCATCGGCTCGCGAAACGACCTCTAACTTCCTCCCCCCCTTTGCCCTCAGAACAGCCTCAATTCGTCAGGGTGTGGACTCTACAAGGTGTCGAAAAGCATTCCACAGGGATGCTGGCCCATGTTGACTCCAATGTTTCCTACAGTTGTGTCAAGTTGGCTGGATGTCCTTTGGGTTTTGGACCATTCTTTACACACACAGGAAACTGTTGAGCGTGAAAAACCCAGCAGCGTTGCAGTTCTTGACACACTCAAACCGGTGCGCCTGGCACCTACTACCATACCACGTTCAAAGGCACTTAAATATTTTGTCTTGCCCATTCACCCTCTGAATGGCACACATACACAATCCGTGTCTCGATTGTCTCAAGGCTTAAAAATCCTTCTTTAACCACCTGTCTCCTCCCCTTCATCTACGCTGATTTGAAGTGGATTTAACAAGTGACATCAATAAGGATCACCTGGATTCACCTGGTCATTCTGTGTCATGGAAAGAGCTAGTGTCCTTAATGTTTTGTCCACTCAGTGTAGTTAATAGTGTCAATGTCTGGGTGTCCTTAGTCAGGGGTCACAGGCAGAGGGAGGGGGGGTCACACCCAATAATGTGGCCTTCAGAGAGTTAGGCTTGTCACTGAGAGGGGTCTGGCTCCAAAGGCTTTGTGTGCATCCCAAACGGCAAAACCTTTTCATTTAGTGCAGGCTTTTGGACTGGTGGCCGGGACGCTGAGGAGTACTGAACAATACACTGCTAACGTCAGGATAGAGCTGACTGACTAGGGAGGACTGGTGGCCGGGACGCTGAGGAGTACTGAACAATACACTGCTAACGTCAGAATAGAGCTGACTGACTAGGGAGGACTGGTGGCCGGGACGCTGAGGAGTACTGAACAATACACTGCTAACGTCAGAATAGAGCTGACTGACTAGGGAGGACTGGTGGCCGGGACGCTGAGGAGTACTGAACAATACACTGCTAACGTCAGAATAGAGCTGACTGACTAGGGAGGACTGGTGGCCGGGACGCTGAGGAGTACTGAACAATACACTGCTAACGTCAGAATAGAGCTGACTGACTAGGGAGGACTGGTGGCCGGGACGCTGAGGAGTACTGAACAATACACTGCTAACGTCAGAATAGAGCTGACTGACTAGGGAGGACTGGTGCACTACAGTATACAATACTAAAAGGGACAAAAATCAAAGGAGTAAACATGTGATCAATGTGCTTCTTCTTGTCTTTGGGCTGGGTCAGGCCAGAGCACTTCGTCGACATCACAAGCAATATTGTCCCTCCTGAGGCAACGTGGGAAGAAGCCTCTTGTGTGCCGTATCCAGCCCTGACATGATTCCTCACCTATATCACCACAGGCTAAATCCATGGCTTGCAGCAGATTTACTCTGGTGTAGGGTTGTCTATCATACACTTTCCATCTCCAAGAGGAGTAAAACTCCTCAATCGGATTCAGGAAAGGCGAGTATGGAGGGAGGTAAACTGCCCGTTGGTGTTAAACCATTCCCTTACCTGAGCAGCTCGGTGGAAACTGACGTCGTCCCACACTATCACATAGGTGGGAATGGGATTCTCATTTAGCTCTCGACCCTGCTGCTTTTGAACCTGCTGCTCAAATAAAATATCTCTTAGATTGGCAATACATCTTAGAAGGTGCCGGGTGTTATATGGCCCGAGTGTAACATGGTGATGTAGATCGCCATGGTTGCCGATAGCAGCACAGATTGTGACATCACCACCTCGTTGACCAGGGACTTCAACAACGGCCCGCTGTCCAATCATGTTTTCAGGCCTCTACCTTCTCCTCCTTGTTAGATTGAAGCCTGCTTCATCGACAAAGATGAACTCATGGGGTCTGTCCAAGGATTCCAAGTCAAATATCGTCTGTGTAGAAATACAATATACTGTATGTAGGATTTTGTAAGTGGTCCTGAGACAGTGCTATACTGTAGAGTACAATTAGGCCTACTGTATGCACTTCTGATTCAGGTTTTGGGTTTGGCCGGTGTAGGCCGTCATTGTAAATAAGAATTTGTTCTTAACTGACTTGCCTAGTTAAATAAAGGTTAAAAAAAATAAAAAATAAAAATAATACATTGTATGTACTGAAGAGTAATTTCATTCACATAGTATGTGTTAGTACTGTAGACAATCTGGATTACAGTAAATGTTTCTGAATGTACATACTGAGCTCGCAGTTCTTTCACCCTTGGTGAGTTGCGCTCAAAAGGTACTCTGTATACTTGTTTCATTCGCATCCTGCTACGATGGAGGACACGGTCAATTGTGGAAACGCTCACACTGTCGATTCCCTGGAAGTGTGTGTTGTCTTGTATCACTCGTTCCTGGATTTCTCTGAGTCGTATTGCGTTATCTTGAAGGACCATGCCCACTACAACGGCCTCTTGCTCCCGAGTGAATATAGTATATATATAATATATAATATATAGTGAATATAGTATATATACAGTGGGGAAAAAAAGTATTTAGTCAGCCACCAATTGTGCAAGTTCTCCCACTTAAAAAGATGAGAGAGACCTGTAATTTTCATCATAGGTACACGTCAACTATGACAGACAAAATGAGAAAATAAATCCAGAAAATCACATTGTAGGATTTTTTATGAATTTATTTGCAAATTATGGTGGAAAATAAGTATTTGGTCAATAACAAAAGTTTCTCAATACTTTGTTATATACCCTTTGTTGGCAATGACACAGGTCAAACGTTTTCTGTAAGTCTTCACAAGGTTTTCACACACTGTTGCTGGTATTTTGGCCCATTCCTCCATGCAGATCTCCTCTAGAGCAGTGATGTTTTGGGGCTGTCGCTGGGCAACACAGACTTTCAACTCCCTCCAAAGATTTTCGATGGGGTTGAGATCTGGAGACTGGCTAGGCCACTCCAGGACCTTGAAATGCTTCTTACGAAGCCACTCCTTTGTTGCCCGGGCGGTGTGTTTGGGATAATTGTCATGCTGAAAGACCCAGCCACGTTTCATCTTCAATGCCCTTGCTGATGGAAGGAGGTTTTCACTCAAAATCTCACGATACATGGCCCCATTCATTCTTTCCTTTACACGGATCAGTCGTCCTGGTCCCTTTGCAGAAAAACAGCCCCAAAGCATGATGTTTCCACCCCCATCCTTCACAGTAGGTATGGTGTTCTTTGGATGCAACTCAGCATTCTTTGTCCTCCAAACACGACGAGTTGAGTTTTTACCAAAATGTTCTATTTTGGTTTCATCTGACCATATGACATTCTCCCAATCCTCCTCTGGATCATCCAAATGCACTCTAGCAAACTTCAGACGGGCCTGGACATGTACTGGCTTAAGCAGGGGGACACGTCTGGCACTGCAGGATTTGAGTCCCTGGCGGTGTAGTGTGTTACTGATGGTAGGCTTTGTTACTTTGGTCCCAGCTCTCTGCAGGTCATTCACTAGGTCCCCCCGTGTGGTTCTGGGATTTTTGCTCACCGTTCTTGTGATCATTTTGACCCCACGGGGTGAGATCTTGCGTGGACCCCCAGATCGTGGGAGATTATCAGTGGTCTTGTATGTCTTCCATTTCCTAATAATTGCTCCCACAGTAGATTTCTTCAAACCAAGCTGCTTACCTATTGCAGATTCAGTCTTCCCAGCCTGGTGCAGGTCTACAATTTTGTTTCTGGTGTCCTTTGACAGCTCTTTGGTCTTGGCCATAGTGGAGTTTGGAGTGTGACTGTTTGAGGTTGTGGACAGGTGACTTTTATACTGATAACAAGTTGAAACAGGTGCCATTAATACAGGTAATGAGTGGAGGACAGAGGAGCCTCTTAAAGAAGAAGTTACAGGTCTGTGAGAGCCAGAAATCTTGCTTGTTTGTAGGTGACCAAATACTTATTTTCCACCATAATTTGCAAATAAATTCATAAAAAATCCTATAATGTGATTTTCTGGATTTTTTTCCCTCAATTTGTCTGTCATAGTTGACGTGTACCTATGATGAAAATTACAGGCCTCTCTCATCTTTTTAAGTGGGAGAACTTTCACAATTGGTGGCTGACTAAATACTTTTTTCCCCCACTGTATATAGTGAATATAGCATATATATATATATATATATATATATATATATATATATATAATATATAGTGAATATAGTATATATATAATATATAGTGAATATAGTATATATATATATATATATATAATATATAGTGAATATAGTATATATATAATATATAATATATAGTGAATATAGTATATATATATAGTGAATATAGCATATATATATATATATATATATATATATATATATATATATAATATATAGTGAATATAGTATATATATATAATATATAGTGAATATAGTTGTCCTTCCACCTGTATGTG
>NW_025533892.1:0-10000 GCF_020615455.1 Coregonus clupeaformis | reverse complement strand
GGCTGGGCTGGCGACATGCATCACAGGCTTGGTGTGAGGGACAGGAACAGGCCGGACCGCACTGGGAACACACACCACTGGCCTTATACGGGGATCAGGAACGGGCCGGACCGGACTGGCAACACACTTCAGTACCTCTCGCCGTGCCTCTACACTTTCCTTCCCTCTAATCACCAATGGCTCCCGTAACCCGGTGGCCTTCTCTCCTTGTCCACAAACTCGCCCCTTATCTGCCTCCAGCAGCCCCGTCGTCCACGGTGTGAGCCCCCCCCTAACAATTTATTGGGCTTGTCTCCCCCCCGTGGATATGGCCTCCATGGCTCTCGCCAGACTCTCCATCCTCTGCTCCCAAGTCCAACCTCTCTCCTCTTCACGCTGCTTGACCCAGTCGAGTTGGTATCTTCTGTCACGATCGTCATTAGATGAAACGGGCCAAGGCGCAGCGTGATAAGCGTACATGATTTATTAGATATTCAACACACGAACAAAAACAACAAACGATACGTGAAGTCCACAGGTTCACAAACACAAACCTACACGGAACAAGATACCACACCACACAAATGCCAAACGACTACCTAAGTATGGTTCCCAATCAGAGACAACAAGCAACAGCTGATTCACGTTGCCTCTGATTGAGAACCACCCCGGCCAACATAG
Organism: Coregonus clupeaformis; assembly: GCF_020615455.1. Lineage (NCBI taxonomy): Eukaryota > Metazoa > Chordata > Actinopteri > Salmoniformes > Salmonidae > Coregonus > Coregonus clupeaformis. The sequence goes on along the minus strand of NW_025533892.1, from coordinate 9,340 downwards.
AAACACAAAACATAGAAACTAACACCCTGGCTCAACATTAAAGAGTCCCCAGAGCCAGGGCGTGACACCTGGTGGCACCACAGGTCCCAGAGTGGTGTAGCGGAGAAAGAATCATCTGGGGCCTGTAGTTTTTCCTGATCTGGTAACCTAACCTGGTGAAACTTTAGACCTTATACGGTATGACGTGATTCATCTGTTGTAAAAAGGTTTGATATGGGCTATGATGGGACCAGAGTTTTTCTAATCAGGTCACATGGTTTAATAAAAAACTCCTGGAAAAACTCCTGGCCTCGGGGAGGATGAAAACCCTGTCAAACTAGAGCAGTCATGAATTATATTATAAAGAAGGACTAGTGGGTTCTATACACAGACACAGAGACAGCAACATGATTGGACAATAAAAACTCACAGGGCTGAGAATGCTTTATGCAGGTTTGCATTGTGTAGCCCTCTCAACTGTAGACCTAATTAAACAATTAACTCAGTCTACGTCAGCTGTTGTGTTTTATTGATGAATTCCAGTTAATCGTTTTGGATTGAAAAAGGTCTAGGTTTACCCAGTCATCCCAAGTTTGAATATAAACCCAGGACAGAGGTACCAGGCGCATAGTAGCCTAGCGTATGGCATCTGCTGTTACATTTAAGTAATTTAGCAGACGCTCTTATCCAGAGTGACTTACAGGAGCAATTAGGGTTAAGTGCCTTGCTCAAGGGCACATCGACAGATTTTTCACCTAGTCGGCTCGGGGATTAGAACCAGCGACCTTTCGGTTACTGGCACAGCGGTCTTAACCACTAAAGCTACCTGCCGCCCCATGATGTTAGTAGTCTACAGCTGGATCACACTGAAACCGATTCCTCGTTTCCCTGCAGCGCGTCAGATCGCTTGTGTTTAGGTGCTGCTACATTTATGTCCGAGTTTTTTTCTTGTGTCTGTCGGGAGTGATGCGTTATCGCGTTAGCTAAATAAACACCGTAGGAATGTGGAGAGTGATGTGTTATCACGTTAGCTAAATAAATACCGGAGGAAAGTGGAGAGGGATGCGTTATCGCGTTAGCTAAATAAATACCGGAGGAAAGTGGAGAGTGATGTGTTATCACGTTAGCTAAATAAATACCGGAGGAAAGTGGAGAGTGATGTGTTATCGCGTTAGCTAAATAAATACCGGAGGAAAGTGGAGAGTGATGTGTTATCACGTTAGCTAAATAAATACCGGAGGAAAGTGGAGAGTGATGTGTTATCACGTTAGCTAAATAAATACCGGAGGAAAGTGGAGAGTGATGTGTTATCACGTTAGCTAAATAAATACCGGAGGAAAGTGGAGAGGGATGTGTTATCGCGTTAGCTAAATAAATACCGGAGGAAAGTGGAGAGTGATGCGTTATCGCGTTAGCTAAATAAATACCGGAGGAAAGTGGAGAGGGATGTGTTATCGCGTTAGCTAAATAAATACCGGAGGAAAGTGGAGAGTGATGTGTTATTACGTTAGCTAAATAAATACCAGAGGAAAGTGGAGAGTGATGTGTTATCACGTTAGCTAAATAAATACCGGAGGAAAGTGGAGAGTGATGTGTTATCACGTTAGCTAAATAAATACCGGAGGAAAGTGGAGAGTGATGTGTTATCACGTTAGCTAAATAAATACCGGAGGAAAGTGGAGAGTGATGTGTTATCACGTTAGCTAAATAAATACCGGAGGAAAGTGGAGAGTGATGTGTTATCACGTTAGCTAAATAAATACCGGAGGAAAGTGGAGAGTGATGTGTTATCACGTTAGCTAAATAAACACCAGAGGAAAGTGGAGAGGGATGCGTTATCACGTTAGCTAAATAAATACCGGAGGAAAGTGGAGAGGGATGTGTTATCACGTTAGCTAAATAAACACTGGAGGAAAGTGGAGAGGGATGTGTTATCGCGTTAGCTAAATAAATACCAGAGGAAAGTGGAGAGGGATGTGTTATCGCGTTAGCTAAATAAATACCGGAGGAAAGTGGAGAGGGATGTGTTATCGCGTTAGCTAAATAAATACCAGAGGAAAGTGGAGAGGGATGTGTTATCACGTTAGCTAAATAAACACCGGAGGAAAGTGGAGAGGGATGTGTTATCACGTTAGCTAAATAAATACCGGAGGAAAGTGGAGAGTGATGTGTTATCACGTTAGCTAAATAAATACCGGAGGAAAGTGGAGAGTGATGTGTTATCACGTTAGCTAAATAAATACCGGAGGAAAGTGGAGAGTGATGCGTTATCACGTTAGCTAAATAAACACCGGAGGAAAGTGGAGAGTGATGTGTTATCACGTTAGCTAAATAAACACTGGAGGAAAGTGGAGAGGGATGTGTTATCACGTTAGCTAAATAAATACCAGAGGAAAGGGGAGAATGATGTGTTATCACGTTAGCTAAATAAACACCGGAGGAAAGTGGAGAGGGATGTGTTATTACGTTAGCTAAATAAACACCAGAGGAAAGTGGAGAGTGCGCCTTGAGTTTTTTGCGCTGTGCCCGGCCCGCGTGACCTGCGATATCCTTGAATCTTGTTGGTCAAGACACGCAAAGAGCCGGCAGCAGCACTCCAATGTGAAGGACAGAGACATTGTCAGCGAGTTGACAAATCATAAACAAATACAAAAGCACGTTGTCCCTCTTTTTTTTACGGCTTTTCCTCAATATATTTTTTGTTAAACTAAATAAAAAGTGAAGTTGTTGACAAGTGCTGTGGCAAAAGCCACATCGCTACACGTTTTCCAGTAGCCCTGCTAAGCTGGTCAAATAAAGCTCAGATAACAAATAAAATAAATTAAACAGATGAGATGAACTGAAAGGTCTTCTCCAATAAACAGAGCATTGGTCACTGGTGCTCTGCAGACCACACTGGGACAGTGACTGTTATACACGCTGTGTGTGTGTGTGTGTGTGTGTGTGTGTGTGTGTGTGTGTGGACGTGTTTAACTATAGTTGTGGGGACCAGAAGTCCCCACAGGAATAGTAAACGGACAAACATTTGACCAACTGGGGACATTTTGTTGGTCTCCACAAGGTAAAAGGCTATTTCTAGGGGGGTTTAGGGTTAAGGTTAGAATTAGTGTTAGAATTAGGGTTAATGTTAGGTTTTTGGGTTAAGGTTAGGGTTAGGGTAAGGGTACGGGTTAAGGTTAGGTTTAGGGTTTAGGGTTATGGGAAAATAGGATTTTGAATGGTACTGAATTGTGTGTCCCCACGAGGTTAGTTGTACAAGACTGTGTGTGTGTGCGTGTGCGTGTGTGTGTGTGTGTCTGTGTGTGCATTAGTAACTGTAAAACCCATTGTTTAAATATGGAGAACTAAATGGTAAAATATCAACACTATGTTGTTGATAAATGTTTGCTGTTACTACTGCACAATTAAGGAGAGGTTTAATATTCAACAATGTGAGAGGGTTAGGGTTGCAATGTGAGAGGGTTAGGGTTGCAATGTGAGAGGGTTAGGGTTGCGATGTGAGAGGGTTAGGGTTAGGGTTGCAATGTGAGAGGGTTAGGGTTGCAATGTGAGAGGGTTAGGGTTACAATGTGAGAGGGTTAGGGTTAGGGTTGCAATGTGAGAGGGTTAGGGTTGCAATGTGAGAGGGTTAGGGTTACAATGTGAGAGGGTTAGGGTTGCAATGTGAGAGGGTTAGGGTTACAATGTGAGAGGGTTAGGGTTACAATGTGAGAGGGTTAGGGTTAGGGTTACAATGTGAGAGGGTTAGGGTTACAATGTGAGAGGGTTAGGGTTAGGGTTACAATGTGAGAGGGTTAGGGTTGCAATGTGAGAGGGTTAGGGTTGCAATGTGAGAGGGTTAGGGTTGCAATGTGAGAGGGTTAGGGTTGCAATGTGAGAGGGTTGGGGTTAGGGTTGCAATGTGAGAGGGTTAGGGTTACAATGTGAGAGGGTTAGGGTTGCAATGTGAGAGGGTTAAGGTTAGGGTTGCAATGTGAGAGGGTTAGGGTTGCAATGTGAGAGGGTTAGGGTTGCAATGTGAGAGGGTTAGGGTTGCAATGTGAGAGGGTTAAGGTTAGGGTTGCAATGTGAGAGGGTTAGGGTTGCAATGTGAGAGGGTTAGGGTTAGGGTTACAATGTGAGAGGGTTAGGGTTACAATGTGAGAGGGTTAGGGTTGCAATGTGAGAGGGTTAGGGTTGCAATGTGAGAGGGTTAGGGTTACAATGTGAGAGGGTTAGGGTTGCAATGTGAGAGGGTTAGGGTTACAATGTGAGAGGGTTAGGGTTGCAATGTGAGAGGGTTAGGGTTACAATGTGAGAGGGTTAGGGTTGCAATGTGAGAGGGTTAGGGTTGCAATGTGAGAGGGTTAGGGTTGCAATGTGAGAGGGTTAGGGTTACAATGTGAGAGGGTTAGGGGTTGCAATGTGAGAGGGTTAGGGGTTGCAATGTGAGAGGGTTAGGGGTTGCAATGTGAGAGGGTTAGGGTTACAATGTGAGAGGGTTAGGGTTGCAATGTGAGAGGGTTAGGGTTGCAATGTGAGAGGGTTAGGGTTGCAATGTGAGAGGGTTAGGGTTGCAATGTGAGAGGGTTAGGGTTGCAATGTGAGAGGGTTAGGGTTGCAATGTGAGAGGGTTAGGGTTGCAATGTGAGAGGGTTAGGGTTGCAATGTGAGAGGGTTAGGGTTACAATGTGAGAGGGTTAGGGTTGCAATGTGAGAGGGTTAGGGTTGCAATGTGAGAGGGTTAGGGTTGCAATGTGAGAGGGTTAGGGTTGCAATGTGAGAGGGTTAGGGTTAGGGTTGCAATGTGAGAGGGTTAGGGTTGCAATGTGAGAGGGTTAGGGTTGCAATGTGAGAGGGTTAGGGTTGCAATGTGAGAGGGTTAGGGTTACAATGTGAGAGGGTTAGGGTTACAATGTGAGAGGGTTAGGGTTAGGGTTACAATGTGAGAGGGTTAGGGTTGCAATGTGAGAGGGTTAGGGTTGCAATGTGAGAGGGTTAGGGTTGCAATGTGAGAGGGTTAGGGTTAGGGTTGCAATGTGAGAGGGTTAGGGTTGCAATGTGAGAGGGTTAGGGTTGCAATGTGAGAGGGTTAGGGTTGCAATGTGAGAGGGTTAGGGTTGCAATGTGAGAGGGTTAGGGTTGCAATGTGAGAGGGTTAGGGTTACAATGTGAGAGGGTTAGGGTTGCAATGTGAGAGGGTTAGGGTTGCAATGTGAGAGGGTTAGGGTTGCAATGTGAGAGGGTTAGGGTTAGGGTTACAATGTGAGAGGGTTAGGGTTGCAATGTGAGAGGGTTAGGGTTGCAATGTGAGAGGGTTAGGGTTGCAATGTGAGAGGGTTAGGGTTAGGGTTACAATGTGAGAGGGTTAGGGTTGCAATGTGAGAGGGTTAGGGTTACAATGTGAGAGGGTTAGGGTTAGGGTTACAATGTGAGAGGGTTAGGGTTGCAATGTGAGAGGGTTAGGGTTGAAATGTGAGAGGGTTAGGGTTGCAATGTGAGAGGGTTAGGGTTAGGGTTGCAATGTGAGAGGGTTAGGGTTGCATTGTGAGAGGGTTAGGGTTGCAATGTGAGAGGGTTAGGGTTACAATGTGAGAGGGTTAGGGTTGCAATGTGAGAGGGTTAGGGTTACAATGTGAGAGGGTTAGGGTTGCAATGTGAGAGGGTTAGGGTTGCGATGTGAGAGGGTTAGGGTTGCAATGTGAGAGGGTTAGGGTTGCAATGTGAGAGGGTTAGGGTTGCGATGTGAGAGGGTTAGGGTTGCAATGTGAGAGGGTTAGGGTTGCAATGTGAGAGGGTTAGGGTTGCAATGTGAGAGAGTTAGGGTTAGGGTTGCAATGTGAGAGGGTTAAGGTTAGGGTTGCAATTTGAGAGGGTTAGGGTTAGGGTTGCAATGTGAGAGGGTTAGGGTTGCAATGTGAGAGGGTTAGGGTTACAATGTGAGAGGGTTAGGGTTACAATGTGAGAGGGTTAGGGTTACAATGTGAGAGGGTTAGGGTTACAATGTGAGAGGGTTAGGGTTGCAATGTGAGAGGGTTAGGGTTGCGATGTGAGAGGGTTAGGGTTGCAATGTGAGAGGTTTAGGGTTGCAATGTGAGAGGGTTAGGGTTGCGATGTGAGAGAGTTAGGGTTAGGGTTGCAATGTGAGAGGGTTAAGGTTAGGGTTGCAATGTGAGAGGGTTAGGGTTAGGGTTGCAATGTGAGAGGGTTAGGGTTGCAATGTGAGAGGGTTAGGGTTACAATGTGAGAGGGTTAGGGTTGCAATGTGAGAGAGTTAGGGTTAGGGTTGCGATGTGAGAGGGTTAGGGTTGCAATGTGAGAGGGTTAGGGTTGCAATGTGAGAGGGTTAGGGTTGCAATGTGAGAGGGTTAGGGTTAGGGTTGCAATGTGAGAGGGTTAGGGTTGCAATGTGAGAGGGTTAGGGTTACAATGTGAGAGGGTTAGGGTTGCAATATGAGAGGGTTAGGGTTGCAATGTGAGAGGGTTAGGGTTGCGATGTGAGAGGGTTAGGGTTGCAATGTGAGAGGGTTAGGGTTGCAATGTGAGAGGGTTAGGGTTGCAATGTGAGAGGGTTAGGGTTGCAATGTGAGAGGGTTAAGGTTAGGGTTGCAATGTGAGAGGGTTAGGGTTAGGGTTGCAATGTGAGAGGGTTAGGGTTGCATTGTGAGAGGGTTAGGGTTGCAATGTGAGAGGGTTAGGGTTAGGGTTGCAATGTGAGAGGGTTAGGGTTGCAATGTGAGAGGGTTAAGGTTAGGGTTGCAATGTGAGAGGGTTAGGGTTGCAATGTGAGAGGGTTAGGGTTGCGATGTGAGAGGATTAGGGTTGCAATGTGAGAGGGTTAGGGTTGCAATGTGAGAGGGTTAGGGTTGCGATGTGAGAGGGTTAGGGTTGCAATGTGAGAGGGTTAGGGTTGCGATGTGAGAGGATTAGGGTTGCAATGTGAGAGGGTTAGGGTTGCAATGTGAGAGGGTTAGGGTTGCGATGTGAGAGGGTTAGGGTTGCAATGTGAGAGGGTTAGGGTTGCAATGTGAGAGGGTTAGGGTTGCAATGTGAGAGGGTTAAGGTTAGGGTTGCAATGTGAGAGGGTTAGGGTTAGGGTTGCAATGTGAGAGGGTTAGGGTTGCAATGTGAGAGGGTTAGGGTTGCAATGTGAGAGGGTTAGGGTTAGGGTTGCAATGTGAGAGGGTTAAGGTTAGGGTTGCAATGTGAGAGGGTTAGGGTTGCAATGTGAGAGGGTTAGGGTTGCAATGTGAGAGGGTTAGGGTTGCAATGTGAGAGGGTTAGGGTTGCAATGTGAGAGGGTTAGGGTTGCAATGTGAGAGGGTTAGGGTTGCAATGTGAGAGGGTTAGGGTTGCAATGTGAGAGGGTTAGGGTTACAATGTGAGAGGGTTAGGGTTGCAATGTGAGAGGGTTAGGGTTGCAATGTGAGAGGGTTAGGGTTGCAATGTGAGAGGGTTAGGGTTGCAATGTGAGAGGGTTAGGGTTGCAATGTGAGAGGGTTAGGGTTGCAATGTGAGAGAGTTAGGGTTAGGGTTGCAATGTGAGAGGGTTAAGGTTAGGGTTGCAATGTGAGAGGGTTAGGGTTACAATGTGAGAGGGTTAGGGTTGCAATGTGAGAGGGTTAGGGGTTGCAATGTGAGAGGGTTAGGGTTGCAATGTGAGAGGGTTAGGGTTGCAATGTGAGAGGGTTAGGGTTGCAATGTGAGAGGGTTAGGGTTGCAATGTGAGAGGGTTAGGGTTACAATGTGAGAGGGTTAGGGTTGCAATGTGAGAGGGTTAGGGTTGCAATGTGAGAGGGTTAGGGTTGCAATGTGAGAGGGTTAGGGTTGCAATGTGAGAGAGTTAGGGTTAGGGTTGCAATGTGAGAGGGTTAAGGTTAGGGTTGCAATGTGAGAGGGTTAGGGTTACAATGTGAGAGGGTTAGGGTTGCAATGTGAGAGGGTTAGGGTTGCAATGTGAGAGGTTTAGGGTTGCAATGTGAGAGGGTTAGGGTTAGGGTTGCAATGTGAGAGGGTTAAGGTTAGGGTTGCAATGTGAGAGGGTTAGGGTTGCAATGTGAGAGAGTTAGGGTTAGGGTTGCAATGTGAGAGGGTTAAGGTTAGGGTTGCAATGTGAGAGGGTTAGGGTTACAATGTGAGAGGGTTAGGGTTGCAATGTGAGAGGGTTAGGGTTGCAATGTGAGAGGTTTAGGGTTGCAATGTGAGAGGGTTAGGGTTGCAATTTGTGAAGTTACAATTAATGAACGTGTAAACAGGAAAGTGGTGTGAAATATTTCCCTTATTAAAACAATACCGCAGAAAAAAATACCCATAAGGAGGAATAATTATTCAGACTTGACAGAAAATATCAATGATATGCTACCATGCATCCATCATACATGTTTGATACAGGGTTTCTAACACGGTAGAAACAGGCTCTGTACATGGTAGCTACGGACTAGCCCTGTCAACAGTACTGAGCCATGTTGTGTTCAATGGCGAAGGCGCATAAAGATGGCGGCCCTCATGTACTTACAAAAAAACGCTTCATTTGCTAGGTTTGTCATATTGTACAGAGCTCTCTGTTAATCTTCATTTGCTAAATTTGTCATATTGTACAGAGCTCTCTGTTAATCTTAATTTGCCTAGTTTGTCATATTGTACAGAGCTCTCTGTTAATCTTTATTTGAGTCGGCATTAGCACAGTATACATGATCCCAATTCTAGCTCCAAGATGGAGGCAATTAAAAAAATAACTAAAAAAGTTGATTGTGCTTATTTATAGGCACATTGAACCATGTCGCGCGCCGTAGTAAACTCTGTGGTAGTCGATAGTGCTGAAAGGATGACGTCGTATCTGAATTCCTTCATGTTTATGCACCATTGATCTGACTCTGCTAGAAACAGGAGCTGAGAACACAGAATGGGAAGCAGACAAGAAGAATCCAATATTGATTCAGCGAACACTGAGTTGCCAACTCAAATACTGTAATTACATAGGAAACAATTCTCTCCAATATTTCCAACAGCTGGTTTGGAAACAGGCCCCATCCTGCCTGGTGTCAGCGGTTCAGGCTGGTACAGGTTTAGAAACAGGCCCCATCCTGCCTGGTGTCAACGGTTCAGGCTGGTGGCGTGGTGTAATAGGGATGCCATTTATATATTTTTCTCTCATAATCCTCCAACGCCAGTTCTCTGATCTTTCGACAAATATCTCTGCCGTCCTTTCAAGACAGGAGACGTGCTGACATCAGCTCTGACTGGGAGGTTGAACCCAGTCACCTGATAAACAGCTGACCAACTGAATTATGATTGAATAGAACATAAATGCAGTGAGATCCTATTTGAACCGAGGCTCTGTTCTGGTCTGTCTCTCGCTGACCAGGGGCCAGGCTTTGTCTAC
>NW_025533888.1:330000-370098 GCF_020615455.1 Coregonus clupeaformis | reverse complement strand
CTAGACTACTGCCATAGCCCTCACACTAGACTACTGCCATAACCCCTCACACTAGACTACTGCCATAACCCCTCACACTAGACTACTGCCATAACCCCTCACACTAGACTACTGCAACACTGTTTCCCCTGCCATAACCCCTCACACTAGACTACTGCCATAACCCCCTCACACTAGACTACTGCCACAACCCCTCCCACTAGACTACTGCCATAACCCCTCACACTAGACTACTGCCATAACCCCTCACACTAGACTACTGCCATAACCCCTCACACTAGACTACTGCCATAACCCCTCACACTAGACTACTGCCATAACCCCTCACACTAGACTACTGCAACACTGTTTCCCCTGCCATAACCCCTCACACTAGACTACTGCAACACTGTTTCCCCTGACATAACCCCTCACACTAGACTACTGCTATAACCCCTCACACTAGACTACTGCAACACTGTTTCCCCTGCCATAACCCCTCACATTGGTGCCACAAAAGATAGAAGATGATGATGTGCAGGTTCGCGGAAAAAAATGTGTGCTGTTTTTTAATATTGATTAGCACAGAAATTCCAAAATATTTATGGAGAGCTTCATAAGCTGTTTATTGATTGTGGGGTTTGAATAGTGTCAGAAGACAACAACATATCTGGTAAAAATCACAACAGGGTACAATATCCATTCTAGCTCTTAAAGGGGCAGTTGCCTACTTTGGGTCTTCAATTCATTACATCATTATTTATTCTGCAGTTATTCTATTACTATTTATTCTGTTACCAATCAAATGTACATGTTAATAATATATTCTGATTACAATTATTATGTCTCATATTTTAACTAAATGCAATCTATTAGCTTCCATAATGTAAGTAGGTATATCTAGCTGTCTGATAATACATTCTGATTGAATGGCTTGTCCTGCACTTTGTAAAAACCCAGAGTGCATGTTGGAAAAATATCTTGGTTCCTTTCTAAACATAGCAATGTGAATGCAAAGAGGACTCGGTCCACAAAATAGTTGAAGTGAACTGGTGAAAGAGTTGAGTCATCATTCAAAGGCAAGGGCAAGATACGTGAGTTCTTTGGCTTTTTTTTACCCCAGAGTTCACATTAAAGAGGACTGAGATCAGTTCTTTTAAAGAGGACTGAGATCAGTTCTTTTAAAGAGGACTGAGATCAGTTCTTTTAAAGAGGACTGAGATCAGTTCTTTTAAAGAGGACTGAGACCAGTTCTTTTAAAGAGGACTGAGATCAGTTATTTTAAAGAGGACTGAGATCAGTTCTTTTAAAGAGGACTGAGATCAGTTCTTTTAAAGAGGACTATATGTGAAAACACCCTGAGACCATCAAGCGGAACTATTGTTTGAGGAGTTGCTACAGGAGTTGTTGCTGTTGTATGATGTCAAGTTGCTTTTCAGTCTAGTACTAAACTTAATCTGTGTCTAGGAAATCTGCCCTAAATGTCTCTCTCAGTGTCGCCCTTCTGTCGTGCACCCCAGCTCCGTTCTATTGTACCATTATGGAGTACAGTGTCACATCTTTTTTACTTTATAACTCATCCTCTCTTCTCCTCTTCTCCTTCCTCTCCTCCCTCTCTTCTCTCTCCTCTCCAGGGGTGTGTGCACCCAGGCTCCGTGTTACTGTATATTAATGGAGTACTGTTCCCAGGGCCAGCTCTATGAGGTTCTGAGGGCTGGACGGAAGGTAACCCCCAGACTGCTGGTGGACTGGGCCTCAGGGATCGCCTCTGGGATGAACTACCTGCACCTCCACAAGATCATACACAGAGACCTCAAGTCACCCAAGTGAGTGTCCATCTCCTAACCCTAACCCCAACCTCCCCTATCCCTCCATCCAACCCTCCCCTAACCCCAACCACAACCCTCCCCTAACCCTAACCCCAACCCTCCCCTAACCCCAACCCTCCCCTAACCCTAACCCCAACCCTCCCCTAACCACAACCCTCCCCTAACCCTAACCCCAACCCTCCCCTAACCCCAACCCTCCCCTAACCCCAACCCTCCCCTAACCAACCCTTCCCTAACCCCAACCCTCCCCTAACCCCAACCCTTCCCTAACCCCAACCCTCTCCTAATCCCAACCCTCCCCTAACCGTAACCACAACCCTCCCCTAACTCTAATCCCAACCCTTCCCCTAACCCCAACCCTCCCCTAACCCTAACCCTCCCCTAACCCCAACCCTCCCCTAACCCTCCCCTAACCCCAACTCTGTATAAGAGCGTCTACTAAATGACTAACATGTAAAAAATGTAAGACATCAAAGATGCAGCAGTTTAGGTAAATAAATCAACTCAGTAACAGAGAAGAAGGAGGAAAGGAGAGCCTCCAAATAATAAAGGTAATAGAGAAAAGCCTTGTCGGATGCTTCTACCTACAACAGTTTTTTCATAAATGACATTGGTAGTGATTTGAACTTTGGGAGCTCTATATAACGTGTCTTGGTCATCGGTAATGATTTGAACTTTACAGTTGAAGTCGGAAGTTTACAAACACTTAGGTTGGAGTCATTAAAACTCGTTTTTCAACCATTCAACAAATTTCTTGTTAACAAACTATAGTTTTGCAAGTCAGTTAGGACATCTACTTTGTGCATGACACAAGCAATTTTTCCAACAATTGTTTACAGACAGATTATTTCACTTATAATTCACTGTATCACAATTCCAGTGGGTCAGAAGTTTACATACGCTAAGTTGACTGTGCCTTTAAACAGCTTGGATTCCAGAAAATGATGTAATGGCTTTAGAAGCTTCTGATAGGCTAATTGACATCATTTGAGTCAATTGGAGGTGTACCTGTGGATGTATTTCAAGGCCTACCTTCAAACTCAGTGCCTCTTTGCTTGACATCATGGGAAACTCAAAAGAAATCAGCCCCCAAAAAATGTAGACCTCCACAAGTCTGGTTCATCCTTGGGAGCAATTTCCAAATGCCTGAAGGTATCACGTTCATCTGTACAAACAATAGTACGCAAGTATAAACACCATGGGACCACGCAGCCGTCATACCGCTCAGGAAGGAGACACGTTCTGTCTCCTAGAGATTAACGTACTTTGGTGCGAAAAGTGCAAATCAATCCCAGAACAACAGCAAAGGACCTTGTGAAGATGCTGGAGGAAACAGGTACAAAAGTATCTACAGTGAGGGAAAAAAGTATTTGATCCCTGCTGATTTTGTCGTTTGCCCACTGACAAATAAATGATCAGTCTATAATTTTAATGGTAGGTTTATTTGAACAGTGAGAGACAGAATAACAACAAAAAATCCAGAAAAACGCATGTCAAAAATGTTATCAATTGATTTGCATTTTAATGAGGGAAATAAGTATTTGACCCCCTCTCAATAAGAAAGATGTCTGGCTCCCAGGTTTATACGGGTAACGAGCTGAGATTAGGAGCACACTCTTAAAGGGAGTGCTCCTAATCTCAGTTTGTTACCTGTATAAAAGACACCTGTCCACAGAAGCAATCAATCAATCAGATTCCAAACTCTCCACCATGGCCAAGACCAAAGAGCTCTCCAAGGATGTCAGGGACAAGATTGTAGACCTACACAAGGCTGGAATGGGCTACAAGACCATCGCCAAGCAGCTTGGTGAGAAGGTGACAACAGTTGGTGCGATTATTCGCAAATGGAAGAAACACAAAAGAACTGTCAGTCTCCCTCGGCCTGGGGCTCCATGCAAGATCTCACCTCGTGGAGTTGCAATGATCATGAGAACGGTGAGGAATCAGCCCAGAACTACACGGGAGGATCTTGTCAATGATCTCAAGGCAGCTGGGACCATAGTCACCAAGAAAACAATTGGTAACACACTACGCCGTGAAGGACTGAAATCCTGCACCGCCCGCAAGGTCCCCCTGCTCAAGAAAGCACATATACAGGGCCGCCTGAAGTTTGCCAATGAACATCTGAATGATTCAGAGGAGAACTGGGTGAAAGTGTTGTGGTCAGATGAGACCAAAATCGAGCTCTTTGGCATCAACTCAACTCGCTGTGTTTGGAGGAGGAGGAATGCTGCCTATGACCCCAAGAACACCATCCCCACCGTCAAACATGGAGGTGGAAACATTATGCTTTGGGGGTGTTTTTCTGCTAAGGGGACAGGACAACTTCACCGCATCAAAGGGACAATGGACGGGGCCATGTACCGTCAAATCTTGGGTGAGAACCTCCTTCCCTCAGCCAGGGCATTGCAAATGGGTCGTGGATGGGTATTCCAGCATGACAATAACCCAAAACACACGGCCAAGGCAACGAAGGAGTGGCTCAAGAAGAATCCCATTAAGGTCCTGGAGTGGCCTAGCCAGTCTCCAGACCTTAATCCCATAGAAAATCTGTGGAGGGAGCTGAAGGTTCGAGATGCCAAACGTCAGGCTCGAAACCTTAATGACTTGGAGAAGATCTGCAAAGTGGAGTGGGACAAAATCCCTCCTGAGATGTGTGCAAACCTGGTGGCCAACTACAAGAAACGTCTGACCTCTGTGACTGCCAACAAGGGTTTTGCCACCAAGTACTAAGTTATGTTTTGCAGAGGGGTCAAATACTTACTTCCCTCATTAAAATGCAAATCAATTGATAACATTTTTGACATGCGTTTTTCTGGATTTATTTGTTGTTATTCTGTCTCTCACTGTTCAAATAAACCTACCATTAAAATTATAGACTGATCATGTCTTTGTCAGTGGGCAAACGTACAAAATCAGCAGGGGATCAAATACTTTTTTCCCTCACTGTATATCCACAGTAAAACGAGTCCTATATCGACATAACCTGAAAGGCCGCTCAGCAAGGAAGAAGCCACTGCTCCAAAACCGCCATAAAAAAGCCAGACTACGGTTTGCAACTGCACATGGGGACAAAGATCGTACTTTTTGGAGAAATGTCCTCTGGTGTTTTGAAACAAAAATTTAAACTGTTTGGCCATAATGACCATCGTTATGTTTGGAGGAAAAAGGGGGATGCTTGCAAGCCGAAGAACACCATCCCAACCGTGAAGCACGGGGGTGGCAGCATCATGCTGTGGGGGTGCTTTGCTGCAGGAGGGACTGGTGCACTTCACAAAATAGATGGCATCATGAGGAAGCAAAATTATGTGGATATATTGAAGCAACATCTCAAGACATCAGTCAGGAAGTTAAAGCTTGGTCGCAAATGGGGTCTTCCAAATGGACAATGACCCCAAGCATACTTCCAAAGTTGTGGCAAAATGGCTTAAGGACAACAAAGTCAAGGTATTGGAGTGGCCATCACAGAGCCCTGACCTCAATCCTATAGGAAATGTGTGGGCAGAACTGAAAAAGCGTGTGCGAGCAAGGAGGCCTACAAACCTGACTCAGTTACACCAGCTCTGTCAGGAGGAATGGGACAAAATTCACCCAACTTATTGTGGGAAGCTTGTGGAAGGCTACCCGAAATGTTTGACCCAAGTTAAACAATTTAAAGGCAATGCTACCAAATACTAATAGAGTGTATGTAAACTTCTGACCCACTGGGAATGTGATGAAAGAAATAAAAGCTTTAATAAATAATTCTCTCTACTATTATTCTGACATTTCACATTCTTAAAATAAAGTGGTGATCCTAACTTGACCTAAAACAGGGAATTTTTACTAGGATTAAATGTCAGGAATTGTGAAAAACTTAGTTTAAATGTATTTGGCTAAGGTGTATGTAAACTTCTCACTTCAACTGTATTTAACATGTCAGACATATGAGCGGGCCTATCTTTGTACATACTGCACTGACCTGCTTTCTGCTTCTCTTCCTACTGTAATCACTGTGCTTTCCTACTGTAATCACTGTGCTTTCTTACTGTAATCACTGTGCTTTCCCACTGTAATCACTGTGCTTTCCAACTGTAATCACTGTGCTTTCTTACTGTAATCACTGTGCTTTCCCACTGTAATCACTGTGCCTACCTACTGTAATCACTGTGCTGTCTTACTCGTCACTTCCTGTCATCACTTCCTGTTGAACGAGGGAGAGCTCGGTTTGTTGTTTTGGAAAGTTTGTTGTTTTGGAAAGTTTTGAAATTCTATTGAAAAAGTTTGGTTACTAGCTAGCTAACGTTTGAATTTGGATCCCGCGACGCGGTTGGCATCAGTTGCTGGGACCGCTGCTATCTGTCCAGTGATCCTGCCGACCAAGGGTCTGCTGAGCTGTTTGGCATAGCAGCTAGCCTATCTGCTAGCTAGCTGCCTATCAAGCTAGCAGGGTTTCTTGAGGGCTTGAACGTGGCTGGGACCGCGGATTGTCCCGGGCTTGTGGCTGGGACCGCGGATTGTCCCGGGCTTGTGGCTGGAACCGCGGATTGTCCCGGGCTTGTGGCTGGAACCGCGGATTGTCCCGGGCTTGTGGCTGGGACCGTGGATTGTCCCGGGCTTGAGGCTGGGACCGTGGATTGTCCTGGGCTTGTGGCTGGGACCGCGGATTGTCCCGGGCTTGTGGCTGGAACCGCGGATTGTCCCGGGCTTGTGGCTGGAACCACGGATTGTCCCGGGCTTGTGGCTGGAACCGCGGATTGTCCCGGGCTTGTGGCTGGAACCGCGGATTGTCCCGGGCTTGTGGCTGGAACCGCGGATTGTCCCGGGCTTGTGGCTGGAACCGCGGATTGTCCCGGGCTTGTGGCTGGGACCGTGGATTGTCCCGGGCTTGTGGCTGGGACCGTGGATTGTCCCGGGCTTGTGGCTGGAACCGCGGATTGTCCCGGGCTTGTGGCTGGAACCGCGGATTGTCCCGGGCTTGTGGCTGGGACCGTGGATTGTCCCGGGCTTGTGGTTGGGACGGTGGATTGTCCCGGGCTTGTGGCTGGGACCGTGGATTGTCCCGGGCTTGTGGCTGGAACCGCGGATTGTCCCGGGCTTGTGGCTGTGACCGTGGATTGTCCCAGGCTTGAGGCTGGAACCGCGGATTGTCCCGGGCTTGTGGTTGGGACGGTGGATTGTCCCGGGCTTGTGGCTGGGACCGTGGATTGTCCCGGGCTTGTGGCTGGAACCGCGGATTGTCCCGGGCTTGTGGCTGTGACCGTGGATTGTCCCGGGCTTGTGGCTGGAACCGCGGATTGTCCCGGGCTTGTGGCTGGAACCGCGGATTGTCCCGGGCTTGTGGCTGGAACCGCGGATTGTCCCGGGCTTGTGGCTGGAACCGCCGGATTGTCCGGGCTTGTGGCTGGGACCGCGGATTGTCGGGCTTGTGGCTGGGACCGTGGATTGTCCCGGGCTTGTGGCTGGGACCGTGGATTGTCCCGGGCTTGTGGCTGGAACCGCGGATTGTCCCGGGCTTGTGGCTGGAACCGCGGATTGTCCCGGGCTTGTGGCTGGAACCGCGATTGTCCCGGCTTGTGGCTGGAACCGCGGATTGTCCCGGGCTTGTGGCTGGAACCGCTGGATTGTCCCGGCTTGTGGCTGGAACCGCCGGATTGTCCCGGCTTGTGGCTGGGACCGTGGATTGTCCCGGGCTTGTGGCTGGGACCGTGGATTGTCCCGGGCTTGTGGCTGGAACCGCGGATTGTCCCGGGCTTGTGGCTGGAACCGCGGATTGTCCCGGGCTTGTGGCTGGGACCGCGGATTGTCCCGGGCTTGTGGCTGGGACCGTGGATTGTCCCGGGCTTGTGGCTGGAACCGCGGATTGTCCCGGGCTTGTGGCTGGAACCGCGGATTGTCCCGGGCTTGTGGCTGGAACCGCGGATTGTCCCGGGCTTGTGGCTGTCTAGATCCCTGCTGTTTGTTGTTGTTGTTTCCAGTCTTCCCTGGGACCTGCCCTGTCTGGAACTACGAGGAGTAACAGCGTAACCTACATTGTTACCATGACAAAGACCAAAGCCGGCGGGAGTACCGTTGAGGACAGTGGTGTCTCTCTATCACAGGTGAAGGATATTTTAAACAAACAAAACGAGTTCTACAAGGCGTTGTTACAACAAGAAAATATCTTCAAGTGTTTTGTCCAAATAATGGTGGTGTCAACTAATAAAAGAATGGACGACCTGACCAGAGAGGTCCAGGACCTGAAGAACAGTTTGACCAGAGAGGTCCAGGACCTGAAGAACAGTTTGACCAGAGAGGTCCAGGACCTGAAGAACAGTTTGACCAGAGAGGTCCAGGACCTGAAGAACAGTTTGACCAGAGAGGTCCAGGACCTGAAGAACAGTTTGCAGTTCTCCCAGGGTCAGCTCGATGAGTTGAAACAGGAGAACAGCAAGATGACAGCAATCTGTAAGTCATTGAGAGAGGACATCAGTTCTGTGTGTGAATCCATGATAACAATGAAGGATAAATCAGACAAGGGGGACAATCAAGACGGAACAACGTTGTGGATGGAATTGCAGAATCTCCATGAGACCTGGACGGAGTCTGAGGACAAAGTGAGGGAAATGATCTCTGAGGGGGGGGGGTTGCTGTATATATTCAAAGCCATATCCCTGTAATGCTTAGAGAAGATCTTATGACGTGTGTTATTGAAGTGTTGTGGTTGCAGGTTCACCTGGCACATGTAAAGGCTTTTTATTTTGGGGTGTTGCTATAGTTACCAAGTGCTAACAGTCAGTATCTAAATAATATGTGACTCATTTCAGGAAACTATTCATAGGTCGCAAGTCACTACTTCACAGGAGCAGCATTTATTAATTTTTTTGCCAGAAATGCCTTCTGGAACATGTGAACTTTCATGTGCCTTAATAACAAACTTGTATTCCATCCATAAATACGAATAAAATTGTTAAATTACAAGCCTAGTTGGTTTAGCCATGGAAAACGACTGGAACCTTCCCAATAGCCATGATTGGCTGAGATAATGTATGGGCTGGACATGCCGCAAGATGAGTTTGGATTGGTCTGCCATGTAGCATCCTTCTGTCTATGAGTTTGGATTGGTCTGCCATGTAGCATCCTTCTGTCTATGAGTTTGGATTGGTCTGCCATGTAGCATCCTTCTGTCTATGAGTTTGGATTGGTCTGCCATGTAGCATCCTTCTGTCTATGAGTTTGGATTGGTCTGCCATGTAGCATGCTTCTGTCTATGAGTTTGGATTGGTCTGCCATGTAGCATCCTTCTGTCTATGAGTTTGGATTGGTCTGCCATGTAGCATCCTTCTGTCTATGAGTTTGGATTGGTCTGCCATGTAGCATCCTTCTGTCTATGAGTTTGGATTGGTCTGCCATGTAGCATCCTTCTGTCTATAACATGAGCTGGTCAGGATGTGTTGACAGTCCTTTCTACCACGCCGTATTTTATAGATATAACGTTAGCCATCGAAAACTACACAAGTTTTGCTTCTTTTCTCAACAACATTGATGCCCTGAATTTAGCAGGCGCTATTGACATATCAGTAGGAAAGAGTGATGGGCTACTTTCTGCACACGCCACGGTCAGTGTGAACACGCCACGGTCAGTGTGAACACGCCACGGTCAGTGTGAACACGCCACGGTCAGTGTGAACCGGAGTGATAACGGCCATCGATTGTATTTCATGAACATGTGTACATGTCTAGACAATAGTGACCCGTTCACTCAGCTAGATGTGGCTGGGGGGGGAGGGGGGGGTTATAGCATTTCCTTCACATGACCCATCAATTTAGACAAGTGTGTTGGGTAAACGTCATCTAATAACGATAAAATATTTGTTTTTGAAATTGCAATTATGCAAGTATGCAAGTACTATCACTGTACCGTTTACACCTTCTGTATCCTGTGCATGTGACAAATAAACTTAGATTTTATTTAATATAGCGTGTGTTTAGCACATGGCCTCACATGTGAATCCGTAAAGAGATGGGTGGGGCTAAGGCTTAAGAGGGCGTGAACGATGCTGAATGGGTGTAGACAAAGAAGAGCTCTCCAGTAGGTACCAAAACATTCAAGGGGCCATTTTCTCAATAGTGGGGTTACAAGTTTATCAACTTTCAAAGCAGAATTACTTTCCCATTTTTCCTCAACTGCAGTGTATGATATACCATTTTCTAGCTCTGAGTCTCTACTTTTATCCAATGTAAAAAACACAATTTCTTATTGCAAATTGAGAAATGATGTGACTAAACTCAACAAAAAGAAGAAACTGTATTATGAAGCCAAGATCAATGATTTAAAGAATGATGGAAGAAGACTTTGGAGTATTTAAATGAAATTATGGCAGAAAGACAAATTCGACTCCATCTTTCAGCTAATCAGATGGCTTATTCATCACAAAACCTTTTAATGTTGCCAATTATTTTAATGATTACTTCATTGACAAAGTGGGCAAACTTAGGCAGGAAATGCCAACAACGAACAGTGAGCCATCGTATCCATGCATAAAAAATCAATAAAAAAATCGAACAAAAGCATTGCAAGTTTGCATTTTGTAAAGTTAGTGTGGGAGAGGTTAGTCAGCAGTATTAAACTCTGTTAGTCAGCAGTATTAAACTCTGTTAGTCAGCAGTATTAAACTATGTTAGTCAGCAGTATTAAACTATGTTAGTCAGCAGTATTAAACTCTATTAGTCAGCAGTATTAAACTCTGTTAGTCAGCAGTATTAAACTCTGTTAGTCAGAAGTATTAAACTATGTTAGTCAGCAGTATTAAACTCTGTTAGTCAGCAGTATTAAACTCTGTTAGTCAGAAGTATTAAACTATGTTAGTCAGCAGTATTAAACTCTATTAGTCAGCAGTATTAAACTCTATTAGTCAGCAGTATTTTAAACTCTGTTAGTCAGCAGTATTAAACTCTGTTAGTCAGCAGTATTAAACTCTATTAGTCAGCAGTATTAAACTCTATTAGTCAGCAGTATTAAACTCTATTAGTCAGCAGTATTAAACTCTATTAGTCAGAAGTATTAAACTCTATTAGTCAGCAGTATTAAACTCTATTAGTCAGCAGTATTAAACTCTGTTAGTCAGCAGTATTTTAAACTCTGTTAGTCAGAAGTATTAAACTCTGTTAGTCAGCAGTATTAAACTCTGTTAGTCAGCAGTATTTTAAACTCTGTTAGTCAGCAGTATTTTAAACTCTGTTAGTCAGCAGTATTTTAAACTCTGTTAGTCAGCAGTATTTTAAACTCTGTTAGTCAGCAGTATTTTAAACTCTGTTAGTCAGCAGTATTTTAAACTCTGTTAGTCAGCAGTATTAAACTCTGTTAGTCAGAAGTATTAAACTCTGTTAGTCAGCAGTATTAAACTCTGTTAGTCAGCAGTATTAAACTCTGTTAGTCAGCAGTATTTTAAACTCTGTTAGTCAGAAGTATTAAACTCTGTTAGTCAGCAGTATTAAACTCTGTTAGTCAGCAGTATTAAACTCTGTTAGTCAGCAGTGTTTAACTATGTTAGTCAGCTGTATAAAGACAGAGACAGGAGGAATATGCTGTAGTTCGCTGTGACTTCCTGAACAGTATCATTACAATACGAAGACCACACAAAGACCTTCTGTCTGTCTGTCAGTCTCAAATACCTTCTGTCCGTCTGTCAGTCTCAAAGACCTTCTGTATGTCTGTCAGTCTCAAATACCTTCTGTCTGTCAGTCTCAAAGACCTTCTGTCTGTCAGTCTCAAAGACCTTCTGTCAGTCTATCTGTCTGTCTGTCTGTCTGTCAGTCTCAAAGACCTTCTGTCTGTCTGTCAGTCTCAAAGACCTTCTGTCTGTCTGTCAGTCTCAAAGACTTTCTGTCTGTCAGTCTCAAAGACCTTCTGTCTGTCTGTCAGTCTCAAAGACTTTCTGTCTGTCAGTCTCAAAGACCTGTCTGTCTGTCAGTCTCAAAGACCTGTCTGTCTGTCAGTCTCAAAGACCTGTCTGTCTGTCTGTCAGTCTCAAAGACCTTCTGTCTGTCTGTCAGTCTCAAAGACCTTCTGTCTGTCTGTCAGTCTCAAATACCTTCTGTCTGTCAGTCTCAAAGACCTTCTGTCTGTCAGTCTCAAAGACCTTCTGTCTGTCAGTCTCAAAGACCTTCTGTCTGTCAGTCTCAAAGACCTTCTGTCTGTCTGTCTCCATGTTTTGATGAGAAAGGAATTTTTCTCTGGCGGCAGAGTTGTGTTTCTGTTCCTGTTTGTGCTTAGGTTTTATATTATTGACCAATCCAGGGTGAGGTTAGAGGTTAGAGGTTAGAGGTTAGAGGTTAGAGGTTAGAAGTTAGAGGTTAAAGGTTAAAGGTTAGAGGTTAGAGGTTATAAGTTAGAGGTTATAGGTTATTGGTTATTGGATATAGGTTATAGGTTATTGGTTATTGGTTATTGGTTATTGGATATAGGTTATAGGTTATAGGTTATAGGTTATAGGTTATTGGTTATAGGTTAGAGGTTATTGGTTATTGGTTATAGGTTATTGGTTATAGGTTATTGGTTATAGGTTATAGGTTATTGGTTATTGGTTATTGGTTATAGGTTATTGGTTATTGGATATAGGTTAGAGGTTATTGGTTATAGGTTATTGGTTATTGGTTATAGGTTATTGGTTATTGGTTATTGGTTATAGGTTATTGGTTATTGGATATAGGTTAGAGGTTATTGGTTATTGGTTATAGGTTATTGGTTATAGGTTATTGGTTATTGGTTATAGGTTATTGGTTATAGGTTATTGGATATAGGTTAGAGGTTATTGGTTATTGGTTATAGGTTATTGGTTATAGGTTATTGGTTATAGGTTATAGGTTATTGGTTATAGGTTATAGGTTATAGGTTATTGGTTATTGGTTATAGGTTTTTGGTTATTGGTTATTGGTTATTGGTTATAGGTTATAGGTTATAGGTTATAGGTTATTGGTTATAGGTTATTGGTTATTGGTTATAGGTTATTGCCCACATATTTGTAATTCCTCAAATTCACGTTGTGTTTTGTCCATTGAGGTCCTTCACGTTGTGTTTTGTCCATTGAGGTCCTTCACGTTGTGTTTTGTCCATTGAGGTCCTTCACGTTGTGTTTTGTCCATTGAGGTCCTTCACGTTGTGTTTTGTCCATTGAGGTCCTTCACGTTGTGTTTTGTCCATTGAGGTCCTTCACGTTGTATTTTGTCCATTGAGGTCCTTCACGTTGTGTTTTGTCCATTGAGGTCCTTCACGTTGTGTTTTGTCCATTGAGGTCCTTCACGTTGTATTTTGTCCATTGAGGTCCTTCACGTTGTGTTTTGTCCATTGAGGTCCTACTGTATATGCTCTGGATGTCACTCTGCTCCCCTTCTCCCTCAGTGTGCTGGTGACCCAACAAGACACAGTGAAGATCAGTGACTTCGGGACATCCAAGGAGCTCAGTGATAAGAGCACTCAGATGTCGTTCGCTGGTACGGTGGCCTGGATGGCCCCAGAGGTCATCAGGAACGAACCGGTGTCTGAGAAAGTAGACATCTGGTGAGTACAACAATAAGTCCTGAAAAGAGAACCATGTCTAACCATCTCTCTCCCAGAAGCCTGGTAAGAACCAAACCAGCCAAACAAAGAGGTTCTCACTCAAACATGTTGCATCACAGATATCAGATATCATCACAGACGTGTTGCATCACAGATATCAGATATCAGATATCATCGCAGACGTGTTGCATCACAGATATCAGATATCAGATATCATCACAGACGTGTTGCATCACAGATATCAGATATCAGATATCATCGCAGACGTTTCGGCGTTACAGCCTTCTTCAGTGTGTTGGTACCATTTGCTTTAATTCAAAACAGCATTTGTAAAGAACAACCAATGAGCAGCAGGTGATTCTAAATCAGGGTTGCCACTCATCGGCCAATCAGGGATGTGGCTACCTGTATACAAATGAGTCACAAAGAGATAAATAATTATAGGGTATGGGGGCGGGCACGAAGGGCAACTCACCTAAATACATATAAATCCATGAGATAGCCCACCACAAAGGACATCAGGCAAACCACAAAGGCCCACCACAAAGGACATCAGGCAAACCACAAAGGCCCACCACAAAGGACATCAGGCAAAGCCGTTCATAAATATGTGGGGCCAACTCATAAAACATATGCAAAATCTGATATGGACAGTGTTCTTTTATAACGGTCTAAATGTGGCTTATACTGTAGGAAGGAGGTGAAATCCAATGATTTGTTTAAACCGTGTGGAGATACTGAATTTAATGTATATATCCACATGGCTTCTCTATGGAGTCGTTTGTTGTCATAGTCCCCTCCTCTACGGGGTGGATACACTTTTTGCCGACGCAACGCAATTCAGTAATAGAATGATTTTGTTCAATAAAGTGTCTCGCAACTGGCAGAGGTGATATCTTGACGTCTATTAGTGGGCATACTTTCAAGGATATTTTGCCAATATAAGTATTATTACAAGAACACTGTAACATATATACTACCAGTCAAACATTTGGACACACCTACTCATTCAAGGGTTTTTCTTTATTTTGTACTATTTTCTACATTGTAGAATAATAGTGAAAACATCAACACTATGAAATAACACATATGGAATCATGTAGTAACCAAAAAAGTGTAAAACAAATCAAAATATATTTGAGATTATTCAAATAGCCACCCTTTGCCTTGATGACAGCTTTGCACACGCTTGGCATTCTCTCAACCAGCTTCATGAGGTAGTCACCTGGAATGCATTTCAATTAACAGGTGTGCCTTCTTAAAAGTTAATTTGTGGAATTTATTTCCTTCTTAATGCGTTTGAGCCAATCAGTTGTGTTGTGACAAGGTGGGGGGGTATACAGAAGATAGCCCTGTTTGGTAAAAGACCTAGTCCATATTATGGCAAGAAAAGCTCAAATAAGCAAAGAGAAACGACAGTCCATTACTTTAACATTTACATTTTACATTTTAGTCATTTAGCAGACGCTCTTATCCAGAGCGACTTACAGGAGCAATTAGGGTTAAGTGCCTTGCTCAAGGGCACATTAACGTCATTTAGCAGACGCTCTTAGCCAGAGCGACTCACAAATTGGTGCGTTCACCCTATAGCCAGTGGGATAACCACTTTACAATTGGGGGGGGGGTAGAAAGATTCCTTTATCCTATCCCAGGTATTCCTTAAAGAGGTGGGGTTTCAAATGTCTCCGGAAGGTGGTGAGTGACTCCGCTGTCCTGGCGTCGTGAGGGAGCTTGTTCCACCATTGGGGTGCCAGAGCAGCGAACAGTTTTGACTGGGCTGAGCGGGAACTATGCTTCCGCAGAGGAAGGGGAGCCAGCAGGCCAGAGGTGGATGAGCGCAATGCCCTCGTTTGGGTGTAGGGACTGATCAGAGCCTGAAGGTACAGAGGTGCCGTTCCCCTCACTGCTCCATAGGCAAGCACCATGGTCTTGTAGCGGATGCGAGCTTCAACTGGAAGCCAGTGGAGTGTGCGGAGGAGGGGGGTGACGTGAGAGAACTTGGGAAGGTTGAACACCAGACGGGCTGCGGCATTCTGGATGAGTTGTAGGGGTTTAATGGCACAGGCAGGGAGGCCAGCCAACAGCGAGTTGCAGTAGTCCAGACGGGAGATGACAAGTGCCTGGATTAGGACCTGTGCCGCTTCCTGTGTAAGGCAGGGTCGTACTCTCCGAATGTTGTAGAGCATGAACCTGCAGGAGCGGGTCACCGCCTTGATGTTGGCGGAGAACGACAGGGTGTTGTCCAGGGTCACGCCTAGGCTCTTCGCACTCTGGGAGGAGGACACAGCGGAGTTGTCAACCGTGATGGCGAGATCATGGAACGGGCAGTCCTTCCCCGGGAGGAAGAGCAGCTCCGTCTTGCCAGGGTTCAGCTTGAGGTGGTGATCCGTCATCCATACTGATATGTCTGCCAGACATGCAGAGATGCGATTCGCCACCTGGTTATCAGAAGGGGGAAAGGAGAAGATTAGTTGTGTATCGTCAGCGTAGCAATGATAGGAGAGACCATGTGAGGATATGACAGAGCCAAGTGACTTGGTGTATAGGGAGAAAAGGAGAGGGCCTAGAACTGAGCCTTGGGGGACACCAGTGGTGAGAGCACGTGGTGCGGGGACAGCTTCTCGCCACGCCACTTGGTAGGAGCGACCGGTCAGGTAGGACGCAATCCAGGAGTGAGCCGCGCCGGAGATGCCCAGCTCGGAGAGGGTGGAGAGGAGGATCTGATGGTTCACAGTATCAAAGGCAGCAGACAGGTCTAGAAGGACAAGAGCAGAGGAGAGAGAGTTAGCTTTAGCAGTGCGGAGAGTCTCCGTGACACAGAGGAGAGCAGTCTCAGTTGAATGACCAGTCCTGAAACCTGATTGGTTTGGATCAAGAAGGTCATTCTGAGAGAGATAGCAAGAGAGTTGGCTAAAGACGGCACGCTCAATAGTTTTGGAAAGAAAAGAGAGAAGGGATACTGGTCTGTAGTTGTTGACGTCAGTGGGGTCGAGTGTTGGTTTTTTGAGAAGGGGAGCAACTCTCGCTCTCTTGAAGACGGAAGGGACATGGCCGGCGGTCAAGGATGAGTTGATCAGCGAGGTGAGGTAGGGGAGAAGGTCACCGGAGATGGTCTGGAGAAGGGAGGAGGGGATGGGGTCAAGCGGGCAGGTTGTTGGGCGGCCTGCAGTCACAAGTCGCAGGATTTTATCTGGAGAGAGAGGGGAGAAAGAAGTCAAAGCATAGGGTAGGGCAGTGTGAGCAGGACCAGCAGTGTCATTAGACTTAACAAACGAGGATCGGATGTCGTCAACCTTCTTTTTCAAAGTGGTTGACGAAGTCATCCACAGAGAGAGAGGAGGGGGGGATTCAGGAGGGAGGAAAATGTGGCAAAGAGCTTCCTAGGGTTAGAGGCAGATGCTTGGAATTTAGAGTGGTAGAAGGTGGCCTTAGCAGCAGAAACAGATGAAGAAAATGTAGAGAGGAGGGAGTGAAAAGATGCCAGGTCGGTAGGGAGTTTAGTTTTCTTCCATTTCCGCTCCGCTGCCCGGAGCTCTGTTCTGTGAGCTCGCAGTGAGTCATCAAGCCACGGAGCTGGAGGGGAGGACCGAGCCGGCCGGGAGGATAGGGGACACAGAGAGTCAAAGGATGCAGAAAGGGAGGAGAGGAGGGTTGAGGAGGCAGAATCAGGAGATTGGAGGGAGAAGGATTGAGCAGAGGGAAGAGATGATAGGATGGAAGAGGAGAGAGTAGTGGGAGAGAGAGAGCGAAGGTTGCGGCGGCGCATTACCATCTGTGTAGGGGCAGAGTGAGTAGTGTGGGAGGAGAGCGAGAGAGAAAAGGAAACAAAGTAGTGGTCGGAGACATGGAGGGGAGTTGCAGTGAGATTAGTAGAGGAGCAGCATCTAGTGAAGATGAGGTCAAGCGTATTGCCTGCCTTGTGAGTAGGGGGGACGGTGAGAGGGTGAGGTCAAAAGAGGAGAGGAGTGGAAAGAAGGAGGCAGAGAGAAATGAGTCAAACGTGGACATAGGGAGGTTGAAATCCCCCAAAACTGTGAGGGGTGAGCCATCCTCAGGAAAGGAACTTATCAAGGCGTCAAGCTCGTTGATGAACTCTCCAAGGGAACCTGGAGGGCGATAGATGACAAGGATATTAAGCTTAAATGGGCTAGTGACTGTGACAGCATGGAATTCAAATGAGGAGATAGACAGATGGGTTAGGGGAAAAATTGAGAATGTCCACTTGGGAGAGATGAGGATTCCTGTACCACCACCCCTCTGACCAGATGCTCTCGGGGTATGCGAGAACACATGGTCAGACGAGGAGAGAGCAGTAGGAGTAGCCGTGTTTTCAGTGGTGATCCATGTTTCCGTCAGCGCCAGGAAGTCGAGGGACTGGAGGTTGGCATAGGCTGGGATGAAGTCAGCTTTGTTGGCAGCAGAACGGCAGTTCCAGAGGCTGCCTGCGACCTGGAACTCCAGGTGAGGGGTGCGTGCAGGGACCACCAGGTTAGAGAGGCAGCAGCCGCGCGGTGTGGTGCGTTGTTTGTGTAGCCTGTGCAGAGAGGAGAGAACAGGGATAGGCAGAGGCATAGTTGACAGGCTGTAGCAAATGGCTACAAAAATGCAGAGGAGATCGGAATGAAATGAGCTAAGCATCTGGGAGAGGAGAGAGGGGGCCTCCCTCACCAAAAACTTCTACCTCAGAAACTAAAATTGTTTCACTGAACCACCCGAACAAAAACTCTCCCAACTTCCACCTTTAGAAATCAGAATTGTTGTGAACCACAGTTGTTCAATGTTTAAAGGAATAGACTCAACCCACTTTATTCAGCTAGCTAACTATGACACCATAGCTGACTAGCATGCTAGCATCCAATAACACACAGTTTAACACACAGTTAAGCACCAATACTTGGTCACAACAAACCACCAATAGTGTGTTAACTAGCTAACTAGCATGCTAGCATCCAGTAACACACAGTTTAGCACAAACACTTGGTCACAGCAAACCACCAATAGTGTGATAACACACTAAACAGATCATTCGTGTCTGTGTCAAGTTCCTTTCATGACGCAGCAATGATTCAACGTTGGCTAGCTAGGACAAGTATATTGTAATTAGCTACTACCGTACAGTTCCGCTGGTCGTGTTGGGTAGCTAGCAATGGCCACTGTGTTGACTTTGTTTGAAGAACGGCTAGCTAGCTAGCTTCGTGCTACACCCGGCACACAATGGCTACTGTGTTGACTCTGACTCTGTTCGAAAAAACGGCTAGTTAGCTCGCCGTGCTACAGCCGGCACGGCGGAAGACACTGCCAAGACACAGTAACTACCCACGATACCTAGCTATGACGCCGTAGCTAACTAGCAAGCTAGCATCCATTAACACACAATTTAGCACCAATACTTGGTTACAACAAACTGCCAAGAGTGTGTTAGCACACTAAACAGATAATTCATGTCCGTGTCTAGTTCCTTTCATAACGCATAACGCAGCAAAAATTAAACGTTGGCTAGCAGCACATTTAACATTGGAAACAGCTAATCGTTACCAGTAGCTACCCGCTAGCTAGCTAGCCTCGTGCTTCGATACTAACCTACAATTACCTACGGAAACCTACAATAACAACAATACTAACCTATAATAAATACAATACCTAACTACAACTAACTACCAACCTACGATCTAATACATGGTTAAGCTTTACTCAACACCATATGAGAAGCTCTCCACCGTTGCTAATCGTTGCTAATCGTTACCAGTAGCTACCTGCTAGCTAGCTAGCCTCGTGCTTCGATACTAACCTACAATTACCTACGGAAACCTACAATAACAACAATACTAACCTATAATAAATACAATACCTAACTACAACTAACTACCAACCTACGATCTAATACATGGTTAAGCTTTACTCAACACCAAATGAGAAGCTTACCTCCTGCTTACCTCCTGCTTACCTCCTGCTTACCTCCTGCTTACCTCCTGCTTACCTCCTGCTTACCTCCTGCTTACCTCCTGCTTACCTCCTGCTTACCTCCTGCTTACCTCCAGCTTACCTCCTGCTTACCTCCTGCTTACCTCCTGCTTACCTCCTGCTTACCTCCTGCTTACCTCCTGCTTACCTCCAGCTAGAGAAAAACACGACCTCTCCCGACTGCTGCTGCTGTCCATGAAGGTCAGTCAATCCGGAAAATGTAAAGAACTTTGAAAGTTTCTTCAAGTGCAGTCGCAAAAACCATTAAGCACTATGATGAAACTGGCTCTCATGAGGACCGCCACAGGAATGGAAGACCCAGAGTTACCTCTGCTGCAGAGGATAAGTTCATTAGAGTTACCAGCCTCAGAAATTGCAGCCAGGTATCAGGGTATCCTCTACAGCAGAAACAAGCCAGGTATCAGGGTATCCTCTACAGCTTTATCAAGCCAGGTATCAGGGTATCCTCTACAGCTTTATCAAGCCAGGTATCAGGGTATCCTCTACAGCAGAAACAAGCCAGGTATCAGGGTATCCTCTACAGCTTTATCAAGCCAGGTATCAGGGTATCCTCTACAGCAGAAACAAGCCAGGTATCAGGGTATCCTCTATAGCAGAAACAAGCCAGGTATCAGGGTATCCTCTACAGCAGAAACAAGCCAGGTATCAGGGTATCCTCTACAGCAGAAACAAGCCAGGTATCAGGGTATCCTCTACAGCAGAAACAAGCCAGGTATCAGGGTATCCTCTATAGCAGAAACAAGCCAGGTATCAGGGTATCCTCTACAGCAGAAACAAGCCAGGTATCAAGGTATCCTCTACAGCAGAAACAAGCCAGGTATCAGGGTATCCTCTACAGCAGAAACAAGCCAGGTATCAGGGTATCCTCTACAGCAGAAACAAGCCAGGTATCAGGGTATCCTCTACAGCAGAAACAAGCCAGGTATCAGGGTATCCTCTACAGCAGAAACAAGCCAGGTATCAGGGTATCCTCTACAGCAGAAACAAGCCAGGTATCAGGGTATCCTCTACAGCAGAAACAAGCCAGGTATCAGGGTATCCTCTACAGCAGAAACAAGCCAGGTATCAGGGTATCCTCTACAGCAGAAACAAGCCAGGTATCAGGGTATCCTCTACAGCAGAAACAAGCCAGGTATCAGGGTATCCTCTACAGCAGAAACAAGCCAGGTATCAGGGTATCCTCTACAGCAGAAACAAGCCAGGTATCAGGGTATCCTCTACAGCAGAAACAAGCCAGGTATCAGGGTATCCTCTACAGCAGAAACAAGCCAGGTATCAGGGTATCCTCTACAGCAGAAACAAGCCAGGTATCAGGGTATCCTCTACAGCAGAAACAAGCCACGTATCAGGGTATCCTCTACAGCTTTATCATGCCAGGTATCAGGGTATCCTCTACAGCTTCATCAAGCCAGGTATCAGGGTATCCTCTATAGCTTCATCAAGCCAGGTATCAGGGTATCCTCTACAGCTTTATCAAGCCAGGTATCAGGGTATCCTCTACAGCTTCATCAAGCCAGGTATCAGGGTATCCTCTATAGCTTCATCAAGCCAGGTATCAGGGTATCCTCTACAGCTTTATCAAGCCAGGTATCAGGGTATCCTCTACAGCTTCATCAAGCCAGGTATCAGGGTATCCTCTATAGCAGAAACAAGCCAGGTATCAGGATATCCTCTACAGCAGAAACAAGCCAGGTATCAGGATATCCTCTACAGCAGAAACAAGCCAGGTATCAGGATATCCTCTACAGCAGAAACAAGCCAGGTATCAGGGTATCCTCTACAGCTTCATCAAGCCAGGTATCAGGGTATCCTCTACAGCTGTATCAAGCCAGGTATCAGGGTATCCTCTACAGCAGAAACACTCAAGGAGAGAGTTTGATTGTCTATCATATTTTTCCTCTGTGTCACAGATGAGACGCAGTCTATGAAGTTGGCTGACTGGTAGGGGGAGAGGGTGATAACTATCAGCTGTCAATATAGTATTTTTATCTGTAGGTTTTCTGTAGCTCAATTGGTAGACCACGGCGCTTGTAACGCCAAGGTAGTGGGTTCGATCCCCGGGACCACCCATACACAAAAATGTATGCACGCATGAC
The DNA here is from genome assembly GCF_020615455.1 of Coregonus clupeaformis. Lineage (NCBI taxonomy): Eukaryota > Metazoa > Chordata > Actinopteri > Salmoniformes > Salmonidae > Coregonus > Coregonus clupeaformis. Next base: position 348,694 of record NW_025533888.1, on the reverse strand, counting down.
TGTAAGTCGCTTTGGATAAAAGCGTCTGCTAAATGGCATATTATTATATTATCTGGAAATGGCACCAACACACTGAAGAAGGCTGTAAAGCTGAAACGTCTGCATACGCTGATTCAGTGAAAACATTAAAGACGAATAATAACGAAGTTTGTGATTATTATTATTATAATTTATAAGCTTTATGAGTGTGAACCCATTCCACCTCTTTGTACAACAATAAGCTGAACCCTAAGCCGAACAAACTCATAATAATGAGATTTAAGAAGAAGAAGAACTTGAATGGATAACTTGGCATGCGTATCGTTGTATCAGTTGACCCACAGTATAGGGGTATATTCTCATTTTCCAAACTTAACTATTTTTTACTACATTTTATTAGTTATTGTGTACTTTTTTTAAATTCTACTTTTGAGGAGAGCGAGGATGCATTTCACTGTACCGTTTACACCCTGTATCCTGTGCACAGGACCAATACACTTTGATATGATTTTGATATATACAGTGCATTCGGAAAGTATTCAGACCCCTTTAATTTTTCCAAATGTTGTTACGTTACAGCCTTATTCTAAAATGTATATATATATATTACTTTTTTTAAACTCATCAATCTTCACACAATACCCCATAATGACAAAGCGAAAACAGGTTTTTAGAAACTTTTGCACATTTATAAAAAAAACAAAAAACAGAAATACCTTATTTACACAAGTATTCAGACCCTTTGCTATGAGGCTCAAAATTTAGCTCAGGTTCATCCTGTTTCCACTGATCATCCTTGAGATGTTTCTATAACTTGATTGGAGTCCACCTGTGGTAAATTCAATTGATTGGACATGATTTGGAAAGGCACACACCTGTCTATATAAGGTCCCACAGTTGACAGTGCATGTCAGAGCAAAAACCAAGCCATGAGGTCGAAGGAATTGTCCGTAGAGCTCTGAGACAGGATTGTGTCGAGGCACAGAACTGGGGAAGGGTACCAAAACATTTCTGCAGCATTGGAGGTCCCCAAGAACACAGTGGCCTCCATCATTCTTAAATGGAAGAAGTTTGGAACCACCAAGAGCTCTTCCTAGAGCTGGCCGCATGGCCAAACTGAGTAATCGGGGGAGAAGGGTCTTGGTCAGGGAGGTGACCAAGAACCCGATGGTCACTCTGACAGAGCTCCAGAGTTCCTCTGTGGAGATGGGAGAACCTTCCAGAAGTCAGGATCGAGGGAAAGATGAATGGAGCAAAGTACAGAGAGATCCTTGATGAAAACCTGCTCCAGAGCACTGCTCCAGAGGACCTCAGACTGGGGCAAAGGTTCACCTTCCGACAGGACAACGACCCTAAGCACACAGCCAAGATAAGTGGCTTCGGGACAAGTCTCTGAATGTCCTTGAGTGGCCCAGCCAGAGCCCGGACTTGAACCTGATCGAACATCTCTGGAGAGACCTGAAAATAGCTGTGCAGCGACACTCCCCATCCAACCTGACAGAGCTTGAGAGGATCTGCAGAGAAGAATGGGAGAAACTCCCCAAATACAGGTGTGCCAAGCTTGTAGCGTCATACCCAAGAAGACTCGAGGCTGTAATCACTGCCAAAGGTGCTTTAACAAAATACTGAGTAAAGGGTCTGTCATTTTTCAGTTTTTTTATTTGTAACACATTTGCAAACATTTCTAAAAACCTGTTTTTACTTGTCAAACAATTTAATCAATTTTAGAATAACTTAACAAAATATGGAAAAAGTCAAGGGATCTGAAGTCAAGGGATCTGAATACTTTCCGTATGCACTGTAGGGTTATGTTGGGAGGAAGTTAGTATAGCACAGTGTTTGGTTTGGTGTTATAATATGTTAACCCTCTGGTTGGCAGGTCGTTTGGTTTGGTGTTATAATATGTTAACCCTCTGTGGTTGGCAGGTCGTTTGGCGTGGTGTTATAATATGTTAACCCTCTGGTTGGCAGGTCGTTTGGCGTGGTGTTATAATATGTTAACCCTCTGGTTGGCAGGTCGTTTGGTTTGGTGTTATAATATGTTAACCCTCTGGTTGGCAGGTCGTTTGGTTTGGTGTTATAATATGTTAACCCTCTGGTTGGCAGGTCGTTTGGTTTGGTGTTATAATATGTTAACCCTCTGTGGTTGGCAGGTCGTTTGGCGTGGTGTTATAATATGTTAACCCTCTGGTTGGCAGGTCGTTTGGCGTGGTGTTATAATATGTTAACCCTCTGGTTGGCAGGTCGTTTCGCGTGGTGTTATAATATGTTAACCCTCTGGTTGGCAGGTCGTTTGGCGTGGTGTTATAATATGTTAACCCTCTGGTTGGCAGGTCGTTTGGCGTGGTGTTATAATATGTTAACCCTCTGTGTGGAGTACAGGTCGTTTGGCGTGGTGTTATAATATGTTAACCCTCTGGTTGGCAGGTCGTTTGGTTTGGTGTTATAATATGTTAACCCTCTGGTTGGCAGGTCGTTTGGCGTGGTGTTATAATATGTTAACCCTCTGGTTGGCAGGTCGTTTGGCGTGGTGTTATAATATGTTAACCCTCTGGTTGGCAGGTCGTTTGGCGTGGTGTTATAATATGTTAACCCTCTGGTTGGCAGGTCGTTTGGCGTGGTGTTATAATATGTTAACCCTCTGGTTGGCAGGTCGTTTGGCGTGGTGTTATAATATGTTAACCCTCTGGTTGGCAGGTCGTTTGGCGTGGTGTTATAATATGTTAACCCTCTGGTTGGCAGGTCGTTTGGCGTGGTGTTATAATATGTTAACCCTCTGTGATTGGCAGGTCGTTTGGCGTGGTGTTATAATATGTTAACCCTCTGGTTGGCAGGTCGTTTGGCGTGGTGTTATAATATGTTAACCCTCTGGTTGGCAGGTCGTTTGGTTTGGTGTTATAATATGTTAACCCTCTGGTTGGCAGGTCGTTTGGCGTGGTGTTATAATATGTTAACCCTCTGGTTGGCAGGTCGTTTGGCGTGGTGTTATAATATGTTAACCCTCTGGTTGGCAGGTCGTTTGGCGTGGTGTTATAATATGTTAACCCTCTGGTTGGCTGGTCGTTTGGCGTGGTGTTATAATATGTTAACCCTCTGTGATTGGCAGGTCGTTTGGCGTGGTGTTATAATATGTTAACCCTCTGGTTGGCAGGTCGTTTGGCGTGGTGTTATAATATGTTAACCCTCTGGTTGGCAGGTCGTTTGGTTTGGTGTTATAATATGTTAACCCTCTGGTTGGCAGGTCGTTTGAGCGTGGTGTTATAATATGTTAACCCTCTGGTTGGCAGGTCGTTTGGCGTGGTGTTATAATATGTTAACCCTCTGGTTGGCAGGTCGTTTGGCGTGGTGTTATAATATGTTAACCCTCTGGTTGGCAGGTCGTTTGGCGTGGTGTTATAATATGTTAACCCTTTGGTTGGCAGGTCGTTTGGCGTGGTGTTATAATATGTTAACCCTCTGGTTGGCAGGTCGTTTGGTTTGGTGTTATAATATGTTAACCCTCTGGTTGGCAGGTCGTTTGGTTTGGTGTTATAATATGTTAACCCTCTGGTTGGCAGGTCGTTTGGCGTGGTGTTATAATATGTTAACCCTCTGGTTGGCAGGTCGTTTGGCGTGGTGTTATAATATGTTAACCCTCTGGTTGGCAGGTCGTTTGGTTTGGTGTTATAATATGTTAACCCTCTGGTTGGCAGGTCGTTTGGCGTGGTGTTATAATATGTTAACCCTCTGGTTGGCAGGTCGTTTGGCGTGGTGTTATAATATGTTAACCCTCTGCTTGGCAGGTCGTTTGGCGTGGTGTTATAATATGTTAACCCTCTGGTTGGCAGGTCGTTTGGCGTGGTGTTATAATATGTTAACCCTCTGGTTGGCAGGTCGTTTGGCGTGGTGTTATAATATGTTAACCCTCTGGTTGGCAGGTCGTTTGAGCGTGGTGTTATAATATGTTAACCCTCTGGTTGGCAGGTCGTTTGGTTTGGTGTTATAATATGTTAACCCTCTGGTTGGCAGGTCGTTTGGCGTGGTGTTATAATATGTTAACCCTCTGGTTGGCAGGTCGTTTGGCGTGGTGTTATAATATGTTAACCCTCTGGTTGGCAGGTCGTTTGGCGTGGTGTTATAATATGTTAACCCTCTGGTTGGCAGGTCGTTTGGCGTGGTGTTATAATATGTTAACCCTCTGGTTGGCAGGTCGTTTGGCGTGGTGTTATAATATGTTAACCCTCTGGTTGGCAGGTCGTTTGGCGTGGTGTTATAATATGTTAACCCTCTGGTTGGCAGGTCGTTTGGCGTGGTGTTATAATATGTTAACCCTCTGGTTGGCAGGTCGTTTGGCGTGGTGTTATAATATGTTAACCCTCTGGTTGGCAGGTCGTTTGGCGTGGTGTTATAATATGTTAACCCTCTGTGTGGTTGGCAGGTCGTTTGGCGTGGTGTTATAATATGTTAACCCTCTGGTTGGCAGGTCGTTTGGCGTGGTGTTATAATATGTTAACCCTCTGTGTGGTTGGCAGGTCGTTTGGCGTGGTGTTATAATATGTTAACCCTCTGGTTGGCAGGTCGTTTGGTTTGGTGTTATAATATGTTAACCCTCTGGTTGGCAGGTCGTTTGGCGTGGTGTTATAATATGTTAACCCTCTGGTTGGCAGGTCGTTTGGCGTGGTGTTATAATATGTTAACCCTCTGGTTGGCAGGTCGTTTGGCGTGGTGTTATAATATGTTAACCCTCTGGTTGGCAGGTCGTTTGGCGTGGTGTTATAATATGTTAACCCTCTGGTTGGCAGGTCGTTTGGCGTGGTGTTATAATATGTTAACCCTCTGGTTGGCAGGTCGTTTGGCGTGGTGTTATAATATGTTAACCCTCTGCTTGGCAGGTCGTTTGGCGTGGTGTTATAATATGTTAACCCTCTGGTTGGCAGGTCGTTTGGTTTGGTGTTATAATATGTTAACCCTCTGGTTGGCAGGTCGTTTGGTTTGGTGTTATAATATGTTAACCCTCTGGTTGGCAGGTCGTTTGGTTTGGTGTTATATGTTAACCCTCTGGTTGGCAGGTCGTTTGGCGTGGTGTTATAATATGTTAACCCTCTGGTTGGCAGGTCGTTTGGCGTGGTGTTATAATATGTTAACCCTCTGGTTGGCAGGTCGTTTGGTTTGGTGTTATAATATGTTAACCCTCTGGTTGGCAGGTCGTTTGGTTTGGTGTTATAATATGTTAACCCTCTGGTTGGCAGGTCGTTTGGCGTGGTGTTATAATATGTTAACCCTCTGGTTGGCAGGTCGTTTGGCGTGGTGTTATAATATGTTAACCCTCTGGTTGGCAGGTCGTTTGGCGTGGTGTTATAATATGTTAACCCTCTGGTTGGCAGGTCGTTTGGCGTGGTGTTATAATATGTTAACCTTCTGGTTGGCAGGTCGTTTGGTTTGGTGTTATAATATGTTAACCCTCTGGTTGGCAGGTCGTTTGGTTTGGTGTTATAATATGTTAACCCTCTGGTTGGTTGGCAGGTCGTTTGGTTTGGTGTTATAATATGTTAACCCTCTGGTTGGCAGGTCGTTTGGCGTGGTGTTATAATATGTTAACCCTCTGGTTGGCAGGTCGTTTGGCGTGGTGTTATAATATGTTAACCCTCTGGTTGGCAGGTCGTTTGGCGTGGTGTTATAATATGTTAACCCTCTGGTTGGCAGGTCGTTTGGCGTGGTGTTATAATATGTTAACCCTCTGGTTGGCAGGTCGTTTGGTTTGGTGTTATAATATGTTAACCCTCTGGTTGGTTGGCAGGTCGTTTGGTTTGGTGTTATAATATGTTAACCCTCTGGTTGGCAGGTCGTTTGGCGTGGTGTTATAATATGTTAACCCTCTGGTTGGCAGGTCGTTTGGCGTGGTTTTATAATATGTTAACCCTCTGGTTGGCAGGTCGTTTGGCGTGGTGTTATAATATGTTAACCCTCTGGTTGGCAGGTCGTTTGGCGTGGTGTTATAATATGTTAACCCTCTGGTTGGCAGGTCGTTTGGCGTGGTGTTATAATATGTTAACCCTCTGGTTGGCAGGTCGTTTGGCGTGGTGTTATAATATGTTAACCCTCTGGTTGGCAGGTCGTTTGGCGTGGTGTTATAATATGTTAACCCTCTGGTTGGCAGGTCGTTTGGCGTGGTGTTATGGGAGCTGCTGACTGGAGAAATCCCCTATAAAGACGTAGACTCCTCAGCCATCATCTGGGGTGTGGGTAGCAACAGCCTCCACCTCCCTGTTCCCTCCACTTGTCCCGACGGGTTCAAGATCCTCATGAAGCAAACATGGTGAGATATGCAGATCTTAGATTATTAAAGAGGAATATATATCACACGCCCTGCAAATATTCTAGGTAATATCTGCCTGTATAATCACATGGATTCATGTAATCTCTCCTCCCTTTTCACTCTCTCCCTCTCCTTCCTCTTTTTGGTTTGTCTCCATTACACTCTCTTCTTCTCCTCCCTCTCTCCTTGCTGTTTCTCCTCTTCTCCAGGCAAGGGAAGCCCAGGAACCGTCCATCATTCCGTCAGATCCTGCTCCATCTGGACATTGCCTCAGCTGACATCCTGGGAGCTCCTCAGGAGACCTACTTCAAGTCTCAGGTGAGAACACAACCATTCTAGACTCCAGAACCATTCTATGTTACAGACCCTAGCATACATGTCATTATAGACCATTCTAGGTTACAGCCCCTAGCATACATGTCATTATAGACCATTCTAGGTTACAGCCCCTAGCATACATGTCATTATAGACCATTCTAGGTTACAGCCCCTAGCATACATGTCATTATAGACCATTCTAGGTTACAGCCCCTAGCATACATGTCATTATAGACCATTCTAAGCTATAGCCACCCTGTAGAGTACTGATATGTAACCATGTGTGTCCTGTTCCCACTGTGTCAGTCTGAGTGGAGGGAGGAGGTGAGGAAACACTTTGAGAAGATAAAGTCTGAAGGAACCTGCATCCACCGACTGGATGAGGAGCTGATCAAACGCAGGAGGGATGAACTCAGGTGAGAGAGAGAGAGAGAGAGAGAGAGAGAGAGAGAGAGAGAGAGAGAGAGAGAGAGAGAGAGAGAGAGAGAGAGAGAGAGAGAGAGAGAGAGAGAGAGAGAGAGAGAGAGAGAGAGAGAGAGAGAGAGAGAGAGAGAGAGAGAGAGAGAGAGAGAGAGAGAGAGAGAGAGAGACAGAGAGAGAGATTAAGAGAGAGAGAGAGAGAGAGAGAGAGAGAGAGAAAGAGAGGGAGGGAGAGCGAGAGCGAGAGCGAGAGAGAGGAGACAGAGAGAGCGAGAGCGAGAGCGAGAGCGAGAGAGAGAGAGAGAGAGAGAGAGAGAGAGAGAGAGAGAGAGAGAGAGAGAGAGAGAGAGAGAGAATAACCTAATAATTCATGCAGAGCGGAACTCTGAAGATTCCTTTTCATTGTAAATATAAAGAAAAGGACAGTAACATTTTGTCACCATTTGAAATTAAACCTCAAAACATCCTTACAATTCAAAGCACTGGAAACCCAAGAGCTGAACCCTGAAACGAGTCCCCTCTGTCAGCTGTTGCAAACACTAATCAACCCTATTATCTAAACACAATCAAACTGTTACAGAAATGAAAACCTCCTATTTGACAAATTGGGAAAATGAAACAAAAACACAGAATTAAAAAAAAATCTATTTGACCTCAAAAGAGAACACAAATGGTCAGAAAATCTCTACTCTGTCAGAGATATAAAACAGAGACAGATCCTGACTAAATACAGGCTCAGCCACCAACTGGCTGTGGAAAAGAGGAGACCCATAAAGACATGGCTACCCAAAGAGGAGCGTCTGTGGTCACTGAACGACAGGGGAGGTAGAGACAGAGATAAACTGGGAGAAATACTCCCAAAGAAGATTATTATTATTATTATTTCAATAAAATATCTCGATCAATTCCCAACTTCTGTGCATTTACTAATAACATCAAGCTGGGGATTATTATGGGTGAGGGAGAAACTTCAAATATTACTGCCAGATATGTATCTGATTGCCGTAGCCTGAGGGACGTCCCATGACCATTAATTCCCTGAAGTATTTCCATTGTATATAGCTGACAGTAATACAGAGTGGAACCATCAGTAATACAGAGTGGAACCATCAGTAATACAGAGAGGAACCATCAGTAATACAGAGTGGAACCATCAGTAATACAGAGTGGAACCATCAGTAATACAGAGTGGAACCATCAGTAATACAGAGTGGAACCATCAGTAATACAGAGTGGAACCATCAGTAATACAGAGTGGAACCATCAGTAATACAGAGTGGAACCATCAGTAATACAGAGTGGAACCATCAGTAATACAGAGTGGAACCATCAGTAATACAGAGTGGAACCATCAGTAATACAGAGTGGAACCATCAGTAATACAGAGTGGAACCATCAGTAATACAGAGTGGAACCATCAGTAATACAGAGTGGAACCATCAGTAATACAGAGTGGAACCATCAGTAATACCGAGTGGAACCATCAGTAATACAGAGTGGAACCATCAGTAATACAGAGTGGAACCATCAGTAATACAGAGTGGAACCATCAGTAATACAGAGTGGAACCATCAGTAATACAGAGTGGAACCATCAGTAATACAGAGTGGAACCATCAGTAATACAGAGTGGAACCATCAGTAATACAGAGTGGAACCATCAGTAATACAGAGTGGAACCATCAGTAATACAGAGTGGAACCATCAGTAATACCGAGTGGAACCATCAGTAATACAGAGTGGAACCATCAGTAATACAGAGTGGAACCATCATCCATGGACATTTTGTTGTTTATTTATTAGACATTCTTTCTTTTTATAATTTTATTTTTATTTCATTAAATGTATCGCCTGAAGATTCCACAAAACAACAGCAGTAGTGTTGTACCTGTATACATGATTATATGTACTATTATTATTATTACCACTGAAATGAACTGGATTTACTGAAATACTGGACCACTATACTGCTATCATCAATCTACATACAATACCCCATAATCTAATTAATAAATTAATATATATATATATATATATATATATATATATATATATATATAAATAACTAATACCCCATAATGACTAATCGAAAACAGGTTTTTAGAGTTTTAAAAATAAATAACGGAAAAATCACATTTACAGAAGTATTCAGACCCTTTACTCAGTACTTTGTTGAAGCACCTTTGGCAGCGATTACAGCCTTGGGTCTTCTTGGGTATGACGCTACAAGCTTGGCACACCTGTATTTGGGGAGTTTCTCCCATTCTTCTCTGCAGATCCTCTCAAGCTCTGTCAGGTTGGATGGGGAGCGTTGCTGCACAGCTATTTTCAGGTCTCTCCAGAGATGTTCGATCGGGTTCAAGTCCGGGCTCTGGATTGGCCACTCAAGGGCATTCAGAGACTTGTCCCAAATCCACTCCTGCGTTGTCTTGGCTGTGTGCTTAGGTTCGTTGTCCTGTTGGAAGGTGAACCTTTGCCCCTGTCTGAGGTCCTGAGCGTTCTGGAGCAGGTTTTCATCAAGGATCTCTCTGTACTTTGCTCCGTTCATCTTTGCCTCGATCATGACTAGTCTCCCAGTCCCTGCCGCTGAAAAACGTCCCCACAGCATGATGCTGCCACCACCATGCTTCACCGTAGGGATGGTGCCAGGTTTCCTCCAGACGTGACACTTGGCATTCGCTTGCATTCAGGCCAAAGAGTTCAATCTTGGTTTCATCAGACCAGAGAATCTTGTTTCTCATGGTCTGAGATTCTTTAGGTGCCTTTTGGCAAACTCCAAGAAGGCCGTCATGTGCCTTTTACTGAGGAGTGGCTTCCGTCTGGCCACTCTACAATAAAGGCCTGATTGGTGGAGCTGCAGAGATGGTTGTCCTTCTGGAAGGTTCTCCCATCTCCACAGAGGAACTCTAGAGCTCTGTCAGAGTGACCATCAGGTTCTTGGTCACCTCCCTGACCAAGGCCCTTCTCCCCCGATTGCTCAGTTTGGCTGGGCGGCCAGCTCTAGGAAGAGTCTTGGTGGTTCCAAACTTCTTCCATTTAAGAATGATGGAGGCCACTGTGTTCTTGGGGATCTTCAATGCTGCAAAAAATGATTTGGAACCCTTCCCCAGATCTGTGCCTCGACACAATCCTGTCTCGGAGCTCTACGGACAATTCCTTCAATCTCATGGCTTGGTTTTTGCTCTGACATGCACTGTCAACTGTGGGACTTTTTATAAATGGGTGTGTGCCTTTCCAAATCATGTCCAATCAATTGAATTTACCACAGGTGGACTCCAATCAAGTTGTAGAAACATCTCAAGGATGATCAATGGAAACAGGATGCACCTGAGCTCAATTTCGAGTCTTAGCAAAGGGTCTGATTACTTATGTAAAAAAGGTATTTCTGTTTTTTATTTAAACCTGTTTTCACTTTGTCATAATGGGGTATTGTGTGTAGATTGCTGAGGATGTATTTATTTTTAATCTATTTTAGAATAAGGCTGTAATGTAACAACATTTGGAAAAAGTCAAGCGGTCTGAATACTTTCCGAAGGCACTGTAGATAGATAGATAGATAGATAGATAGATAGATAGATAGATAGATAGATAGATAGATATGTGTTGTGAGCGTTCTGTCTCTCCCTCCAGACATGCCCTGGACATCAGGGAGCACTATGAGAGGAAGCTGGAGAGAGCTAACAACCTCTACATGGAGCTGAGTGCCATCATGCTGCAGCTGGAGGTCCGCGAGAAGGAACTCATCAAGTACGTATAGAATGGATCCTACATCCTGCTACATCGATGCAGATTGGTGCACATTCAACAAATCTGATCTAAGGGGATTTCCCTCAAATCCGTCACTATTGATGTTAGTAACAGGGCCCACAACATGGTCACTTAAGTCCGATGTGGATATATTTGGCTGTTTTCGCTGCATAACATGTAGAAGTTGTACCTTTTCAGGTTTAGAAGAAGTGGCTGCTAAATGCTAACTCCTTTTCGTATAAACTGGTAGCATAGCTAGCATACAGAAATCGGTGGTGGTAGTTTTTAACTGAAATGCAGTTGATTCGTGACGATGACATATAATAATAATAATAATATGCCATTTAGCAGACGCTTTTATCCAAAGCGACTTACAGTCATGCGTGCATACATTTTTGTGTATGGGTGGTCCCGGGGATCGAACCCACTACCTTGGCGTTACAAGCGCCGTGCTCTACCAGTTGAGCTACAGAGGACCACATGAACATGAACATGTGTTGGGGTTTACGTCCATACAAGCATTATACTCTGATTTCTACCTCAACATAGTGTGAAATACACACATAAACAATAACCTAAAAATATACATATTTTTCTGGGGGGCAATGAGGAGACTCACAGCGTTTCCATGGCAATTCACCCACGCATTTCCATGGCAATTCCATTGTTTTGGTCGAGTTCCATTGACCTCTTTACTGCATCTATGTATGTCGTTTTTACCAGTTTCTCACAGCAGGAAAATAATCCTGCAGCAATTGGAAATGTGCATTTTTGTGTGGATTATAATTAATGTAAATTTCTGTAGGGGTTGATACATTTTTTGTTAGGCCAAATCAAGTCTACATTTTAAAATTGGAAATGACAAACTTAAGAAGCCTTTTTAAACCTCGAATACATTACAAGTTTGCATTTCCTGCTTAGCAGTATTACACTAGTTAACTAGCAATATGGACCCGACATTATACTAGTTAACTAGCAATATGGACCCTACATTATACTAGTTAACTAGCAATATAGACCCTACATTATACTAGTTAACTAGCAATATAGACCCTACATTATACTAGTTAACTAGCAATATGGACCCGACATTATACTAGTTAACTAGCAATATGGACCCGACATTATACTAGTTAACTAGCAATATGGACCCGACATTATACTAGTTAACTAGCAATATGGACCCGACATTATACTAGTTAACTAGCAATATGGACCCTACATTATACTAGTTAACTAGCAATATGGACCCGACATTATACTAGTTAACTAGCAATATGGACCCGACATTATACTAGTTAACTAGCAATATTACATTTACATTTTAGTCATTTAGCAGACGCTCTTATCCAGAGCGACTTACAGTTAGTGAATACATAATTAATTTTTTTTATTTTTTATTTTTTATTTTATTTTTTATATTGGCCCCCCGTGGGAATCGAACCCACAACCCTGGCGTTGCAAATGCCATGCTCTATCAACTGAGCTACATCCCTGCCGGCCATTCCCTCCCCTACCCTGGACGACGCTGGGCCAATTGTGCGCCGCCCATGAGTCTCCCGGTCGCGGCCGGCGGCGACAGAGCCTGGATTCGAACCAGGATCTCTAGTGGCACAGTTAGCACTGCGATGCAGTGCCTTAGACCACTGCGCCACTCAGGAGTGGACCCTACATTATACTAGTTAACTAGCAATATGGACCCGACATTATACTAGTTAACTAGCAATATGGACCCGACATTATACTAGTTAACTAGCAATATGGACCCGACATTATACTAGTTAACTAGCAATATGGACCCTACATTATACTAGTTAACTAGCAATATGGACCCTACATTATACTAGTTAACTAGCAATATGGACCCTACATTATACTAGTTAACTAGCAATATGGACCCGACATTATACTAGTTAACTAGCAATATGGACCCTACATTATACTAGTTAACTAGCAATATGGACCCTACATTATACTAGTTAACTAGCAATATGGACCCGACATTATACTAGTTAACTAGCAATATGGACCCGACATTATACTAGTTAACTAGCAATATGGACCCGACATTATACTAGTTAACTAGCAATATGGACCCTACATTATACTAGTTAACTAGCAATATGGACCCTACATTATACTAGTTAACTAGCAATATGGACCCTACATTATACTAGTTAACTAGCAATATGGACCCGACATTATACTAGTTAACTAGCAATATGGACCCTACATTATACTAGTTAACTAGCAATATGGACCCGACATTATACTAGTTAACTAGCAATATGGACCCGACATTATACTAGTTAACTAGCAATATGGACCCTACATTATACTAGTTAACTAGCAATATGGACCCTACATTATACTAGTTAACTAGCAATATGGACCCGACATTATACTAGTTAACTAGCAATATGGACCCGACATTATACTAGTTAACTAGCAATATGGACCCTACATTATACTAGTTAACTAGCAATATGGACCCTACATTATACTAGTTAACTAGCAATATGGACCCTACATTATACTAGTTAACTAGCAATATGGACCCTACATTATACTAGTTAACTAGCAATATGGACCCTACATTATACTAGTTAACTAGCAATATGGACCCGACATTATACTTCACTACTGTTATAGTAAGAACAGGAGAGTGATGTCATCAGTGATGTCATCAGTGTGCACAGCTGAACACTGTATGCTGGAAACACTCAGTTTGATATTTTTGACTAAAACATAACCAATATTCGTTAAATATAAATACCAATATTTGTTAAATATAAATACCTAACTTGTTTTTGCATGGATTCCATGACACGGTTAGCTTTTAACAGCTAGGACCGCTGTTTCTTGTTCTGGAATCCCGCTTAACAGACAGGTTGAAGCCTGCTTGACAGAGACGCTAAGCTGCTAGCCATCAAGCTAACGAAGTTAGTCCCAGATGAGTTTTCCAATGAAGCCTCTTTGTCTGGAGAAGTAAATGAATAGTTCCAGCACTGTAGGAGCTGTATCTATTACGCTTTGTTTTGGGACAAACTGGATCTCTCATAGTTCCAATGCAACATTGTTCGCTTGCCGAGGATTATAGGCTTGAGGTGTCTTCCTTGATCACGCAGGTCACCAGCCTACGTAAGAAACTGGGGAAAACGCAGAGTGGAATGTCAACCTTTTCTACGCCGGTGGCTGGACGGCATTCGCGCTTGTTGGATGCATCTCAGCCTTGTCGTTTGTAGTTATCCGACTGGCCGTTGTTGCCCGGAGCGAATCTCCCCCATCTGATAGCAGAGTCGAAGGAGCACAGCAAGAGGACCATGGCAATCAACGATGGTCGCATGTCACGAGCCGTGGAAGCCGAAGACCTCCCGCAAAGCAGTCTACACTCCCAACGAGAGGCCCGGAGCGGATACAAACAACAAATAGTTTCGCCGTCCTGGAGCCTGATCTTCCTGCTCCTTCGTGGCTGGGGGTGCCTGTGTCTGCGGCCGCAGTGCCTACTCCTCCTATGATTTAGAAGTCGACGTCGGCAACCTTCTGTCCCTGCTCTGGATTGAGCGGGGCTTCTCCATCTGTTGGAGGCCTGCACCAGGCGCCGGGAGCAACGGGCTCAAGTTATCCTGCCTCTCGCCTGTCCATAAAGGGTTCTCCAAATCCCGTGAAGCGTGGGAGTGGGCGGATTTCCTCGTCCTTCTCGCCAGCCGTGATTTTAGTCCGCTCCATGTTAAGAAATGTTATTGTTCCTGGTGCGTAAACAATGTCTTATCTCGGAGCCCGAGTAAATTACATTACTAAGCTGCTCCCGAATGTACTACGCCAGGACATGGAAATCGATTCTATCGTAGTCCATGTGGGTTTTAATGATTATGAAGGGCAGCTCTGAACAGTTGAAACTGGGTTTAAAATAACTGATTGACTCTCTGCTAGACACTAACAAAAGACCCATCATATCTGTCCCTGTGCCCTCTCTGAATCATGGCATCATATCTGGCCCTGTGCCCTCTCTGAATCATGGCATCATATCTGGTCCTGTGCCCTCTCTGAATCATGGCATCATATCTGGTCCTGTGCCCTCTCTGAATCATGGCATCATATCTGGCCCTGTGCCCTCTCTGAATCATGGCATCATATCTGGCCCTGTGCCCTCTCTGAATCATGGCATCATATCTGGCCCTGTGCCCTCTCTGAATCATGGCATCATATCTGGCCCTGTGCCCTCTCTGAATCATGGCATCATATCTGGCCCTGTGCCCTCTCTGAATCATGGCATCATATCTGGCCCTGTGCCCTCTCTGAATCGTGGCATTGAATGCTTTAGCAGGATTCTTTCTCTTCACAACTGGCTACGTGATTGTTGCAGCTCAATGAGTGTAACTTTTGTTGACAATTTCGATATCTTTCGGAAACAAAACACGTTTTATAAGGAGGATGGGATCCACCCAAATCATTTGGGTTCCTGGATCCTTTCACAGCATTATAAGGCTGCGTTGAGACAATGACTTATCAATGACCCAAGCCCAGCTCAGTTAATCGCTACCATTGTGATGCTGAGTTGTCATAATGCTTCAGCAAATGTACATTATACCAGGGGCATTGGTAAACACAATGTAAGTAACTTAATTTATGTTCCCCTAATTGCCCTGAATACCTCTGCTGATCCTACAGCTACTGTATGCAGTAATCATATCCCTATGAACCAGAGTTATACTGTTAGCACTGAGGTGGTGTGCCCTAGTAGGAAGACCACTATGTGCAGCTCACCCTGCACTATCAGCTCCAATATAAATAACATGAGCATGTCTACTTCTGCTACGCTTCCCAGTAAAGCAATGAAAACAAGTAAGCATCCCAGAAGAAAAGTGCTCAAAATAGCCCACGTTAACATATGTAGCCTAAGAAACAAGGTTCATGAAATCAGTAATTTGCTAGTAACAGATGACATCTCTGAAACTCACTTAGATAATACCTTTGATACAGTGGTAGCAATACAAGGTTATAACATTTATAGAAAAGACAGGAATGCCAGTGGTGGAGGTGTTGCTGTTTATATTCAGAACCACATTCTTGTAAAGCTCAGAGACGATCTCGTGTTAAATACTGTTGAAGTAATATGGCTACAGGTTCATCTGCCTCACCTAAAGCCCATTCTGGTGGGAAGTTGCTATAGACCACCAAGTGCTAACAGTCAGTATCTGGATAACATGTGTGAAATGCTTAATAATGTATGTGATATCAATAGAGAGGTATATATTCTGGGTGATTTAAATATTGACTGACTTTCATCAAGCTGCCCACTCAAGAAAAAGCTTCAAACTGTAACTAGTGCCTGCAACCTGGTTCAGGTTATCAATCAACCTACAAGGGTAGTTACAAACAGCACAGGAATGAAATCATCAACATGTATTGACCACATCTTTACTAATGCTGCAGAACTTAGCTTGAAAGCAGTATCCAGATCCATAGGATGTAGTGATCCCAATATAGTAGCCATATCTAGGAAAACCAAAGTTCCAAAGGCTGGGCCTAATATAGTGTATAAGAGGTCGTACAATAAGTTTTGTAGTGATTCCTATGTTGTTGATGTAAATAATATTTGCTGGTCTGTGGTGTGTAATGAGGAGCAAACAGACGCTGCACTTGACACATTTATGAAATTGCTTATCCCAGTTACTAATAAGCATGCACCCATTAAGAAAATGACTGTAAAAACGGTTAAATCACAGTGGATTGATGAGGAATTGAAACATTGTATGGTTGAGGGGGATGAGGCAAAAGAGATGGCAAATAGGTCTGGCTGCACAACCGATTGGCAAACGTATTGCAAATTGAGAAATCATGTGACTAAACTGAATAAAAAGAAGAAGAAACTACACTATGAAACAAAGATAAATGACATAAAGAATGATAGTAAAAAGCTTTGGAGCAGCTTAAATGACATTTCGGGGAAAAGGGCAAACAGCTCCATCATTCATTGAATCAGATGGCTCATTCATCACAAAACCGACTGATATTGCCAACTACTTTAATGATTTTGTCATTGGCAAGATTAGCAAACTTAGGCATGACATGCCAGCAACAAACGCTGACACTACACATTCAAGTATATCTGCCCAAATTATGAAAGACAAGCATTGTAATTTTGAATTCCGTAAAGTGAGTGTGGAAGAGGTGAAAAAATAATTGTTGTCTATCAACAATGACAAGCCACCGGGGTCTGACAGCTTGGATGGAAAATTGCTGAGGATAATAGCGGACGATATTGCCACTCCTATTTGCCATATCTTCAATTTAAGCCTACTAGAAAGTGTGTGCCCCCAGGCTTGGAGGGAAGCTAAAGTCATTCCGCTACCCAAGAATAGTAAAGCCCCCCTTTACTGGCTCAAATAGCCGACCAATCAGCCTGTTACCAACCCTTAGTAAACTTTTGGAAAAAATTGTGTTTGACCAGATACAATGCTATTTTACAGTAAACAAATTGACAACAGACTTTCAGCATGCTTATAGGGAAGGACATTCAACAAGCACAGTGTGGCTTTTGACACTACATTTACATTTACGTCATTTAGCAGACGCTCTTATTCAGAGCGATTTACAAATTGGTGCATTCACCTTATAGCCAGTGGGATAACCACTTTACAATATGTCTTTTTTTTTTTTTTGTTTTTTTGGGGGTAGAAGGATTACTTTATCCTATCCCAGGTATTCCTTAAAGAGGTGAGGTTTCAAGTGTCTCCGGAAGGTGGTGAGTGACTCCGCTGTCCTGGCGTCGTGAGGGAGCTTGTTCCACCATTGGGGTGCCAGAGCAGCGAACAGTTTTGACTGGGCTGAGCGGGAGCTGTGCTTCCGCAGAGGTAGGGGGGCCAGCAGGCCAGAGGTGGATGAACGCAATGCCCTCGTTTGGGTGTAGAGACTGATCAGAGCCTGAAGGTACGGAGGTGCCGTTCCCCTCACAGCTCCGTAGGCAAGCTCCATGGTCTTGTAGCAGATGCAAGCTTCAACTGGAAGCCAGTGGAGTGTGCGGAGGAGCGGGGTGACGTGAGAG
This sequence comes from Coregonus clupeaformis, assembly GCF_020615455.1. Taxonomy (NCBI): domain Eukaryota; kingdom Metazoa; phylum Chordata; class Actinopteri; order Salmoniformes; family Salmonidae; genus Coregonus; species Coregonus clupeaformis. The sequence goes on along the minus strand of NW_025533888.1, from coordinate 330,888 downwards.
AACTTGGGAAGGTTGAACACCAGACGGGCTGCGGCATTCTGGATGAGTTGTAGGGATTTAATGGCACAGGCAGGGAGCCCAGCCAACAGCGAGTTGCAGTAATCCAGACGGGAGATGACAAGTGCCTGGATTAGGACCTGTGCCGCTTCCTGTGTAAGGCAGGGTCGTACTCTCCGAATGTTGTAGAGCATGAACCTATAGGATCAGGTCACCGCCTTGATGTTAGCGGAGAACGACAGGGTGTTGTCCAGGGTCACGCCAAGGCTCTTTGCACTCTGGGAGGAGGACACAACGGAGTTGTCAACCGTGATGGCGAGATCATGGAACGGGCAGTCCTTCTCCGGGAGGAAGAGCAGCTCTGTCTTGCCGAGGTTCAGCTTGAGGTGGTGATCCGTCATCCACACTGATATGTCTGCCAGACATGCAGAGATGCGATTCGCCACCTGGTTATCAGAAGGGGGAAAGGAGAAGATTAGATGTGTGTCGTCTGCGTAGCAATGATAGGAGAGGCCATGTGAGGATATGACAGAGCCAAGTGACTTGGTGTATAGCGAGAATAGGAGAGGGCCTAGAACTGAGCACTGGGGGATATCAGTGGTGAGAGCACGTGGTGCGGAGACAGATTCTCGCCACGCCACTTGGTAGGAGCGACCGGTCAGGTAGGACGCAATCCAAGAGTGAGCAGCGCCGGAGATGCCCAACTCGGAGAGGGTGGAGAGGAGGATCTGATGGTTCACAGTATCAAAGGCAGCAGATAGGTCTAGAAGGACAAGAGCAGAGGAGAGAGAGTTAGCTTTAGCAGTGCGGAGAGCCTCCGTGACACAGAGAAGAGCAGTCTCAGTTGAATGACCAGTCTTGAAACCTGACTGGTTTGGATCAAGAAGGTCA
>NW_025533887.1:285000-364286 GCF_020615455.1 Coregonus clupeaformis | reverse complement strand
TTGCTGCGATGGGAATTGTAACCTGGCTCACACTGCCCCCTATAAAAGCAAGTCCTGTGCTTCGACTACTCAGACCCCTCACACATCCGGGCCGTGCATTCTGATGGCCTCACAGACACCATACTACTTCTGACACCAATGTAGCAAACAGCGGGTCAGGGAAGCGAACCCAGGTTGCACGTGTAAAAGGCAAACAACCTACGCATCGCACCAATAGGGTTAACCCACATGGTGGGAATTGGAATGTGGCTCACACTGCCCCCTCCGACCAGGAAGTCGACAACTCACATGTCCGGGGCCGTGCGTTCTGATGACCTCACAACCGCCATTCCACTTCTGACACCAATGTAATTCTCTGGCAACAGCTCTGGTGGACATTCCTGCAGTCAGCATGCCAATGGCACGCTCCCTCAAAACCTGAGACATCTGTGGCATTGTGTTTTTGACAAAACTGCACATTTCCGAGTGGCCTTTTATTGTCACCAGCACAAGGTGTACCTGTGTAATGATCATGCTGTTTAATCTGCTGCTTGATATTCCACCCCTGTCTGGTGGATGCATTATCTTGGCAACGGATAAATGCTCACTAACAAGGATGTTAACAAAATTGTGCACAAAATCTGAGAGAAATGTGTTTTTATGTTCATATGGAACATTTCTGGAATATTTTATTTCAGCTCATGAAACATGGGACCAACACTTTACATGTTGTGTTTATATTTTTGTTCTGTATAGATAAAAACACAAAGCTTCCAGCAGAGGTCAGTGCTCTTCTGACATCTGTCAGATGGTAGTGTGATGTCCGAAGCTTCGACCGTCATCATCACGTAGTATTGTTACTTTGATACAAGCATTGATACGTTGTGTCGAATCAGTAGTGCTTTGAAAACTGCAACGGTGCATTGTAGCTCCGGTATTAATCGTCCAATCCCTAGTGTCCACTGAATGTTGACTAGCAACAAGAAAGTGGTACCTAAAAGACACCCACCATGAGTGCCCATTGAAGTGGCTCCAGACGAGGACATCTGAAATAAAAACCCTCCAACTTACAATATGGAGTAAAAAAACAAGTGGAGCAAACCAGACCAAACCAGACCAAACCAGACCAAACCAGACCAAACCAAACCAAACCAAACCAGACCAGACCAAACCAGACCAAACCAAACCAGACCAAACCAAACCAGACCAGACCAGACCAGACCAAACCAAACCAAACCAAACCAGACCAAACCAAACCAGACCAAACCAGACCAAACCAAATCCTGGGAGATACAAGACAGAAAGACTTTGTTCATCAACTTAAAGAAGCAGAGCTACAAAGAGGTGCCAGTCTTCTAACATCTCTAAGGCCAGCCAGAACACTGGACCAGCTGCTCTTCAATATCACATAACAGATGGAACCCTTCTGACTAAAGAGATGACAAGCAGAACACTGGACCAGCTGCTCTTCAATATCACATAACAGATGGAACCCTTCTGACTAAAGAGATGACAAGCAGAACACTGGGCCAGCTGCTCTTCAATATCACATAACAGATGGAACCCTTCTGACTAAAGAGATGACAAGCAGAACACTGGACCAGCTGCTCTTCAATATCACATAACAGATGGAACCCTTCTGACTAAAGAGATGACAAGCAGAACACTGGGCCAGCTGCTCTTCAATATCACATAACAGATGGAACCCTTCTGACTAAAGAGATGACAAGCAGAACACTGGGCCAGCTGCTCTTCAATATCACATAACAGATGGAACCCTTCTGACTAAAGAGATGACAAGCCAGCACAGGCATAAGCATACTGTCTATTGAGGTGGCGCCAAGAGGTGCGGCCAACGTGCTAACGTCCAACCTCAAAATATAAATGGAAATACCAAAGCCTGTAACAACATGTAGTCGTGACTGATATCTTTCACCTCATCTCCCTGTTACTGTTTGTTAAGGTAGTTATAGACAGTGCAGCAACACAAGGCCACATTCCTCTCAGCCCTTCCACTCTCTCACGCTAATGTGTATTTATTAAAAGTATACTACTTCTTTCAATCTGTTATTTTCTAAACGTATCTGAGAATGTAGACAGAATGGCTAAAACAGGCATGATTGATCTGAGGGGAAATCATTGATACATTCAGAAAGTATTTTTGCAACAAGTAGGAAATTTATATTATGTAAAGTAGGCTAAGTTATAATATATAACAGAGGTTTGTTAGTGATATGCAGATGGAGGTCTATACCTCAGCTATAGCCTACATATCCTAGATGACCAGCCTATACCGGTTCATATCAGTTCACATAGGCTATCAGTAGCAGGATTGATCACCTACAAATCGGTTTTAAGTCCAAATAACAGGGCATGTAGCCTAGGCCAAATATTTTCAAAACATTTCCTAAAGAGACCACCTGGGCCCGGTTTCCCAAAAGCACCTGAAGGCTAAGTTAATCGTTAGAACCTTTGTAGGAGTATTGTTAAATCTCCAAGCTGTTTCCCAAAACCATTGTTTCTTTATTTTTACTATTTTCTACATTGTAGAATAATAGTGAAGACATCAACACTATGAAATAACAAATATGGAATCATGTAGTAACCAAAATATATGTAATATTTGAGTTTCTTTAAATAGCCACACTTTGCCTTGATGATAGCTTTGCACACTCTTGGCATTCTCTCAACCAGCTTCACCTGGAATGCTTTTCCAACAGTCTTGAAGGAGTTCCCACATATGCTGAGCACTTGTTGGCTGCTTTTCCTTCACTCTGCGGTCCGACTCATCCCAAACCATCTCAATTTGGTTGAGGTCGGGTGATTATGGAGGCCAGGTCATCTGATGCAGCACTCAATCACTCTCCTTCTTGGTAAAATAGCCCTTACACGCTTAGTGGGAAACCAATGATAGTCCCACTAAGCGCAAACCAGATGGGATGGCGTATCGCTGCAGAATGCAGTGGAAGCCATGCTGGTTAAGTGTGCCTTGAATTCTAAATAAATCACAGACAGTGTCACCAGCAAAGCACCCCCACACCATAACACTTCCTCCTCCATGCTTTACTGTGGGAACTACACATGCAGAGACCCACACCGCGTCTCACAATGACACAGCGGTTGGAACCATACATCTCAAATTTGGACTCCAGACCAAAGGACAAATTTCGACCCGTGTAATGTCCATTGTTCGTGTTTCTTGGCCCAAGCAAGTCTCTTCTTATTATTGGTGTCCTTTAGTAGTGGTTTCTTTGCAGCAATTCGACCATGAAGGCCTGATTCACACAGTCTCCTCTGAACAGTTGATGTTGAGATGTGTCTGTTACTTGTACTCTGTGAAGCATTTATTTGGGCTGCAATTTCTGAGGCTGGTAACTCTAATGAACGTATCCTCTGCAGCAGAGGTAACTCTGGGTCTTCCATTCCTGGGGCAGTCCTAATGAGAGCCAGTTTCATCATAGCGCTTGAGGGTTTTTGCGACTGCACTTGAAGAAACTCTCAAAGTTCTTGAAATGTTCCGTATTGACTGGCCGTCATGTCTTAAAGTAATGATGGACTGTCGTTTCTCTTTGCTTATTTGAGCTGTTCTTGCCATAATATGGACTTGGTCTTTTACCAAATAGGGCTATCTTCTGTATACCCCCTACCTTGTCACAACACAACTGATTGGCTCAAACGCATTAAGAAGGAAAGAAATTCCACAAATTAACTTTTAAGAAGGCACACCTGTTAATTGAAATGCATTCCAGGTGACTACCTCATGAAGCTGGTTGAGAGAATGCCTAGAGTGTGCAAAGCTGTCATCAAGGCAAAGGGTGGCTATTTGAAGAATCTCAAATATAAAATATATTTTGATTTGTTTAACACTTTTTTGGTTACTACATGATTCCATATGTGTTATATTATAGTTTTAATGTCTTCACTATTATTCTACAATGTAAAAATTAGTAAAAATAAAGAAAAACACTGGAATGAGTAGGTGTGTCCAAACGATGTCGGGAAGATTATGATATCAATAGTGTAGAAAACAGCAGGCAGGGCGGTAAACCCAGGTCGCTGGCGAAAACAGGCAAACACCCTACGCATTGCAGAAATGGGAATTGTAACCTGACTCACACTGTCCCCTACAAAAGTCCTGTGCTTCGACTACTCAGACCCCTCACATGTCCGGGCCATAAATTCTGATGGCCTCACAGACACCATACCACTTCTGACACCAATGTAGCGAACAGCGGGGCAGGGAAGCGAACCCAGGTTGCACGTGTAAAAGGTAAACATCCTACGCATCGCGCCGTTGGCGCCAATTGGGTTACTTGGTTGGAATTGTGACGTGGCTCATTTAGCGAGGATCACTACAATATAGTAGAACTATGATACAATTACATTTATCATATGAAATGTTAAATGTAGAACTATAATAAATGCATATATTGAATTTGTCTTGCCCATGTTCAGTTAGCTCCATTTTGTATGATTAAACTGACACGTACCTGTCTCAGTAGAAGTCGACTGTTAGGTCTGAGTGTTTTACTTCCATTCACTGTACTAAAATTACACCATACATTTAATTTCTCTACACACTTTACAATCATTCCTGGCAGGATTCTCACCTTGTAGCCTGAATTCACAACCAGAACATGTCAAGTCATTGAGATATTTTCAGTTCTGCTGAGAGAGCACCTTCCTGATGACTAGCGCTCTGTATATTCTAATGGGTGAAGTCTGATCTGGAATGTGAAGCTAACTGAAATGTAGATAAGCTTTGAAAAACAGTATATCTAGCTTGCATCATAGTCCACCCCTCAGGCTACATACAAGTTTCAGCATGAGGCAGGCATCAACAGCCATTAGTTTACACCGCAGCCAACAGTTTTAAAATGTTGCAATGAACCGTTTTTTTTTTGTCATTTAGCAGACACTCTTATCCAGAAGAACTTACAGTTAGTGAGTGCATACATTATTTTTCATACTGCCCCCCCGTGGGAAATGAACCCACAACCCGGGAATTGCAAACACCATTCTCTACCAACTGAGCTACATCCCTGCCAGCAATTCCCTCCCTTACCCTGGGCCAATTCTGCACCACCCCATGGGTCTCCCAGTCGCGGCCAGCTACGACAGAGCCTGGATTCGAACCAGGATCTCTAGTGGCACAGCTAGCACTGCGATGCAGTGCCTTAGACCACTGCGCCACTCGGGAGGCTAGTTTACTCCTAACGCTGTACAAGGTGACCTAAACAGTTTCCGTTGCCAAACATTTTGCTACGGTGGGTTTTGAGGAAGTGTAAGTTGTTGTTAGTCTTTCCAAAGTATTTATTTGTCTCTCTTTCACACAACATACCTTCCTGAGTGAAAAGCGTTAACAGTAGATTAGAAAGAGAAAAAAGTTTGTTTGTTGCATGTTGTGTTTTAAGCCTGTTTTGAGAAGACAAGTCTATAGACCTAGTAAAAAGAGTTCCAAAAGGGTCCTCTGGCTGTCCCCACAGGAGAACGCTTTTGGGTTCCAGGTAAAACCCTCTGTGGAAAGGATTCTACCTAGTACCAAAAAGTGTTCTACAAAGGGTTCTCCTATGGGGACAGCCAAAGAACCCTTTTAGATTCTAGATAGTGTAGGAGTGATCACCCTGGGGCACACAGATGGAAACAGAACGAATTCACCCCACGCATCTAATTTATATCCAAAACATTTTAAGGAGAGTAGGCCTATTATAACACTGTCCACAAAACATATAATCAACTATATTAATACACATAACAATATCATCAACTATATTAATACACATAACAATATCATCAACTATATGAATACACATAACAATATCATCAACTATATTAATACACATAACAATATCATCAACTATATTAATACACATAACAATATCATCAACTATATTAATACACATAACAATATCATCAACTATATTAATATCATAACAATATCATAAACTACATTAATACACATAACAATATCATCAACTATATTATTGCACATAACAATCGTCGTCTTACCTTGTATCTCTCTCTGAACAGAAGCAGAGTCTAAAATAATCATTCGGTCATCGAAAATTACTTTCGTTTGCTCAACTCATTTCTCTCTCTCTCTCTCTCTCTCTCTCTCTCTCTCTCTCTCTCTCTCTCTCTCTCTCTCTCTCTCTCTCTCTCTCTCTCTCTCTCTCTCTCTCTCTCTCTCTCTCTCTCTCTCTCTCTCTCTCTCTCTCTCTCTCTCTCTCTCTCTCACACACACACACACACACACGCAGATACACACACAGCCAACCAATGGAACAAATAACTAATTGACTAAATAAAACAGACATGTACAGAAACATTTCCATGACTCATAAGTTCCAAGAAATATTACATTTCAGTACTAACTAATTAATTTGAGGCATTAGAATGTATGTAAGAGACATGATTGTGTGAAATCTATGTCAATGTAGAGCAGCATAAAGTACAAGAACAGATGGATTGCAGTGATGAGTGACATACACCTCCAGGTAACTGCCAAAATAAAGGAAACACCAACATAGTGTCTTAACAGGGCGTTTTGCCTCCAGGTAACTGCCAAAATAAAGGAAACACCAACATAGTGTCTTAACGGGCGTTTTGCGTCCAGGTAACTGCCAGAATAAAGGAAACACCAACATAGTGTCTTAACAGGGCGTTTTGCCTCCAGGAGCTGCCAGAATAAAGGAGACACCAACATAGTGTCTTAACAGGGCGTTTTGCCTCCAGGTAACTGCCAAAATAAAGGAAACACCAACATAGTGTCTTAACAGGGCGTTTTGCCTCCAGGAGCTGCCAAAATAAAGGAGACACCAACATAGTGTCTTAACAGGGCGTTTTGCCTCCAGGAGCTGCCAGAACAATACTCCTTGGTGTAGATGTGTCTTGCCATACATTCTACAAGTGTCTGGAACTCTATTGGAGGGATGTGACATCATTCCTCCACAAGAAATTCCATCATTTGGTGTTTTGTTGATGGTGGTGGAAAACACTGTCTCAGGCGCCGCTCCAGAATCTCCCATAAGTGTTAAATTGGGTTGAGACCTGATTACTGAGACGGCCATGGCATATCGTGAAACATCAGCAAGTTGAGCAGTCTTCATCACTGAAGCTCTTCCCAAGCAGGGTCGCAGTCTCTCCTGGTTGCAGCCCCTCTCTCCCCAGGGGTAACAGCTCCTCTCTCCCCAGGGGTATCAGCTCCTCTCTCCCCAGGGGTAGCAGCTCCTCTCTCCCCAGGGGTAACAGCTCCTCTCTCCCCAGGGGTATCAGCTCCTCTCTCCCCAGGGGTAGCAGCTCCTCTCTCCCCAGGGGTAACAGCTCCTCTCTCCCCAGGGGTAGCAGCTCCTCTCTCCCCAGGGGTATCAGCTCCTCTCTCCCCAGGGGTATCAGCTCCTCTCTCCCCAGGGGTAGCAGCTCCTCTCTCCCCAGGGGTAACAGCTCCTCTCTCCCCAGGGGTATCAGCTCCTCTCTCCCCAGGGGTAGCAGCTCCTCTCTCCCCAGGGGTAGCAGCTCCTCTCTCCCCAGGGGTAGCAGCTCCTCTCTCCCCAGGGGTAACAGCTCCTTTCTCCTCAGGGGTATCAGCTCCTCTCTCCCCAGGGGTAGCAGCTCCTCTCTCCCCAGGGGTAGCAGCTCCTCTCTCCCCAGGGGTAACAGCTCCTCTCTCCCCAGGGGTAGCAGCTTCTCTCTCCCCAGGGGTAGCAGCTCCTCTCTCCCCAGGGGTAGCAGCTCCTCTCTCCCCAGGGGTAGCAGCTTCTCTCTCCCCAGGGGTAGCAGCTCCTCTCTCCCCAGGGGTAGCAACTCCTCTCTCCCAGAGGTAACAGTAGTGGTAGTCGGTGGTGGTGGTTGTATCTGTGACTGGAGTGAGGCATGTCCAGGGGATTTTCTAGGATTTGAAGACAAAGCCAGTGTGGGGGTTCAGGGCATTTCAACAGATACATGCAGGAATTTGGTGCACTTTGAGATGAACATTGAGAGATTAGAACATTGAGATATATCTTTCAGGTAACTTGCACCTTCCCACCTGCCACAGCAGACACTGTCAGTACTCAATTCCAGTCGCTACTGTGGGTCTCTCTACTCTGGAACACTCTCTACTCTGGAACACTCTCTACTCTGGAACACTGTCTACTCTGGAACACTCTCTTCTCTGGAAAACTCTCTACTCTGGAACTCTCTACTCTGGAACACTTTGTACTCTGGAACACTCTCTACTCTGGAACACTCTCTACTCTGGAACACTCTCTACCCTGGAACACTCTCTACTCTGGAACACTCTCTACTCTGGAACACACTCTACTCTGGAACACTCTCTACTCTGGAACACTCTCTACTCTGGAACACTCTCTACTCTGGAACACTCTCTAATCTGGAACACTCTCTACCATGGAACACTCTCTCACTCTGGAACACTCTCTACTCTGGAACACTCTCTACCATGGAACACTCTCTACTCTGGAACACTCTATACTCTGGAACACTCTCTACTCTGGAACACTCTCTACTCTGGAACACTCTCTACCATGGAACACTCTCTCACTCTGGAACACTCTCTACTCTGGAACACTCTCTACTCTGGAACACTCTCTACCATGGAACACTCTCTACTCTGGAACACTCTCTACCATGGAACACTCTCTCACTCTGGAACACTCTCTACTCTGGAACACACTCTACTCTGGAACACTCTCTACTCTGGAACACTCTCTACTCTGGAACACACTCTACTCTGGAACACTCTCTACTCTGGAACACTCTCTACCATGGAACACTCTCTACTCTGGAACACTCTACCATGGAACACTCTCTACTCTGGAACACTCTCTACCATGGAACACTCTCTCACTCTGGAACACTCTCTACTCTGGAACACTCTCTACTCTGGAACACTCTCTACTCTGGAACACTCTCTACCCTGGAACACTCTCTACTCTGGAACACTTTCTACTCTGGAACACTCTCTACTCTGGAACACTCTCTACTTTGGAACACTCTCTACTCTGGAACACTCTCTGCTCTGGAACACTCTCTACTCTGGAACACTCTCTACCCTGGAACACTCTCTACTCTGGAACACTCTCTACTCTGGAACACTCTCTACTCTGGAACACTCTCTACTTTGGAACACTCTCTACTCTGGAACACTCTCTGCTCTGGAACACTCTCTACTCTGGAACACTCTCTACTCTGGAACACTCTCTACTCTGGAACACTCTCTACTCTGGAACACTCTCTACTCTGGAACACTCTCTACCATGGAACACTCTCTACTCTGGAACACTCTCTACCATGGAACACTCTCTCACTCTGGAACACTCTCTACTCTGGAACACTCTCTACTCTGGAACACTCTCTACTCTGGAACACTCTCTACCCTGGAACACTCTCTACTCTGGAACACTCTCTACTCTGGAACACTCTCTACTCTGGAACACTCTCTACTCTGGAACACTCTCTACTCTGGAACACTCTCTACTCTGGAACACTCTCTACCATGGAACACTCTCTACTCTGGAACACTCTCTACCATGGAACACTCTCTACTCTGGAACACTCTCTACTCTGGAACACTCTCTACTCTGGAACACTGTCTACTCTGGAACACTCTCTTCTCTGGAAAACTCTCTACTCTGGAACACTCTCTACTCTGGAACACTCTCTACTTTGGAACACTCTCTACTCTGGAACACTCTCTGCTCTGGAACACTCTCTACTCTGGAACACTCTCTACCATGGAACACTCTCTACTCTGGAACACTCTCTCTACCATGGAACACTCTCTCACTCTGGAACACTCTCTACTCTGGAACACACTCTACTCTGGAACACTCTCTACTCTGGAACACTCTCTACTCTGGAACACACTCTACTCTGGAACACTCTCTACTCTGGAACACTCTCTACCATGGAACACTCTCTACTCTGGAACACTCTCTACCATGGAACACTCTCTCACTCTGGAACACTCTCTACTCTGGAACACTCTTTACTCTGGAACACTCTCTAATCTGGAACACTCTCTACCCTGGAACACTCTCTACTCTGGAACACTCTCTACTCTGGAACACTCTCTACTCTGGAACACTCTCTACTTTGGAACACTCTCTACTCTGGAACACTCTCTACTCTGGAACACTCTCTACCCTGGAACACTCTCTACTCTGGAACACTCTCTACTCTGGAACACTCTCTACTCTGGAACACTCTCTACTTTGGAACACTCTCTACTCTGGAACACTCTCTGCTCTGGAACACTCTCTACTCTGGAACACTCTCTACCATGGAACACTCTCTACTCTGGAACACTCTCTCTACCATGGAACACTCTCTCACTCTGGAACACTCTCTACTCTGGAACACACTCTACTCTGGAACACTCTCTACTCTGGAACACTCTCTACTCTGGAACACACTCTACTCTGGAACACTCTCTACTCTGGAACAATCTCTACCATGGAACACTCTCTACTCTGGAACACTCTCTACCATAGAACACTCTCTCACTCTGGAACACTCTCTACTCTGGAACACTCTTTACTCTGGAACACTCTCTACTCTGGAACACTCTCTACTCTGGAACACTCTCTACTCTGGAACACTCTCTACTCTGGAACACTCTCTACTCTGGAACACTCTCTACTCTGGAACAATCTCTACCATGGAACACTCTCTACTCTGGAACACTCTCTACTCTGGAACACTCTCTACCCTGGAACACTCTCTACTCTGGAACACTCTCTACTCTGGAACACTCTCTACTCTGGAACACTCTCTACTTTGGAACACTCTCTACTCTGGAACACTCTCTACTCTGGAACACTCTCTACCCTGGAACACTCTCTACTCTGGAACACTCTCTACTCTGGAACACTCTCTACTCTGGAACACTCTCTACTCTGGAACACACTCTACTCTGGAACACTCTCTACTCTGGAACACTCTCTACTCTGGAACACACTCTACTCTGGAACACTCTACTCTGGAACAATCTCTACCATGGAACACTCTCTACTCTGGAACACTCTCTACCATGGAACACTCTCTCACTCTGGAACACTCTCTACTCTGGAACACTCTCTACTCTGGAACACTCTCTACTCTGGAACACTCTCTACCCTGGAACACTCTCTACTCTGGAACACTCTCTACTCTGGAACACTCTCTACTCTGGAACACACTCTACTCTGGAACACTCTCTACTCTGGAACACTCTCTACCATGGAACACTCTCTACTCTGGAACACTCTCTACCATGGAACACTCTCTACTCTGGAACACTCTCTACCATGGAACACTCTCTCACTCTGGAACACTCTCTACTCTGGAACACTCTCTACTCTGGAACACTCTATACTCTGGAACACTGTCTACTCTGGAACACTCTCTTCTCTGGAAAACTCTCTACTCTGGAACACTCTCTACTCTGGAACACTCTCTACTTTGGAACACTCTCTACTCTGGAACACTCTCTGCTCTGGAACACTCTCTACTCTGGGACACTCTCTACTCTGGAACACTCTCTACTCTGGAACACTCTCTACCATGGAACACTCTCTACTCTGGAACACTCTCTACCATGGAACACGCTCTCACTCTGGAACACTCTCTACTCTGGAACACACTCTACTCTGGAACACTCTCTACTCTGGAACACTCTCTACTCTGGAACACTCTCTACTCTGGAACACTCTCTACTCTGGAACACTCTCTACTCTGGAACACTCTCTACTCTGGAACACTCTCTGCTCTGGAACACTCTCTACCATGGAACACTCTCTCACTCTGGAACACTCTCTACTCTGGAACACTCTCTACTCTGGAACACTGTCTCTACTGTGGAACACTCTCTACCATGGAACACTGTCTCTACTCTGGAACACTCTCTACTCTGGAACACTCTCTACTCTGGAACACTCTCTACTCTGGAACAATCTCTACCATGGAACACTCTCTCACTCTGGAACACTCTCTACTCTGGAACACTCTCTACTCTGGAACACTGTCTCTACTCTGGAACACTGTCTCTACTCTGGAACACTCTCTACTCTGGAACACTCTCTACTCTGGAACACACTCTAATCTGGAACACTCTCTACTCTGGAACACTCTCTACTCTGGAACACTCTCTACTCTGGAACACTCTCTACTCAGAAACACTCTCTACTCTGGAACACTCTCTACTCTGGAACACTCTCTACTCTGGAACACTGTCTCTACTCTGGAACACTCTCTACTCTGGAACACTCTCTACTCTGGAACACTCTCTACTCTGCAACACTCTCTACTCTGGAACACACTCTACTCTGGAACACTGTCTACTATGGAACACTCTCTTCTCTGGAACACTCTCTACTCTGGAACACTCTCTACTCTGCAACACTCTCTACTCTGGAACACACTCTCACTCTGGAAATCTCTACTCTGGAACACTCTCTACCCTGGAACACTCTCTACTCTGGAACACTCTCTACTCTGGAACACTCTCTCACTCTGGAACACTCTCTACTCTGGAACACTCTCTCTCTCTCTCTCTCTCTCTCTCTCTCTCTCTCTCGCTCTCTCTCTCTCTCTCTCTCACACACACACACACACACACCAAAAAACTAAAAAAATCACATTAAAAAAAACAGTATCGTGCTTTTAAAACTCACATCACTGTGATTGATCCATTTGAAGAAAGAAGTTCAACAGGTTGAAACTGAGTGAAAAACATGGTTGTTGTGGATGTTGTATATTATGTATACACATAGGCTATATATGAGACCAAGCCCGAAAAAAACGAATGATAAAATAATGATTTTGCCATTATACAATAAATGGCCTACTGCATATTACACACGGCAGAAAAACATTAAAAACAGAAAAAGGATTGAAGATGTCTTCGGTACATAATTGGTCTAGCCTTGACTCCACAATTAAACAAATTCTAGTAATGTCCTTTGAGTGATGACTGTATTATTATACATAATGGATGGACTGGTTACCTTATGTTACACTCCACACTTCCTATCCATGAGTCTGGGAGAGAACGTATAGGCCTAGGCCATGCTGTTGGTTCATTGATTGTGCAGGGCAGCTTACAGAGTTAGCCTTCCGGTTTACAGAATTAGATTTTAAAATAGTCTAGTAATAGGAAGAAAACAAATATGTTCATAATTAATAGGATGACATATGACCATTAGCTACAGAATATCTCACCACCGTGCGTTTCCATCTCCTCCCCTCTATCCTTCATTCATTTTTCGAGGGCGCAGAGAGAAGGGCTGTCAACAGTTTAGTGAAATATGTTTCCTTGTGAAAACATGTTACTATTGATGATCCAAAACAGATTCCACCTGGTTTCCCAAAATGAAGCACTGGGTAGCTGCAGGAACAGGGTTGGAGAGCCCATGGCATACAGAGTTTGGGCGGAATATCACCTGTCGGGCAGCGAGAGGCTGCATGCTCCCCAAACAGTGGTGGGGTTTTGGAGTGAAATAACCAAAGTATACACAGCATATGATTGAAAAACTAAAAACGAACAGGCAGGAAAGCAGCCTCCATTCACTAGTCGAGCTGTTCCCCTGACCATGTTCATGCCCATTTGATAATCGGACATTATAAATCGAAACCAATTGTAAAATATTAAGGCCAGGCACCACAGGCAAAACATTGTGATTTTGCTTCCATCTGTCAATGTTCAGATGTTGGGATATTTCGGAACTATAACTTCCATACTTTCATAAAATGTACAATTACATCGGCAATAATGTATATAAATACTTGATTTGTATCATTTTATCCCAGCTCCGTCAATTACACCTAGCATAAATGTCGTTTTTGTTAGTATGTTTCATGTAGAACTTCAACCGCTATTTTTCAAACTCTCCATGTTGAATCATATATAATTCAACCGCTATTTTTCAAACTCTCCATGTTGAATCATATATAATTCAACAGCTTGTTTTCCGGAGCGGATCGTTACTAGTCCATACATGGCTATATCGTTTGTGACGTAGCACTGAAAGAGGAGGCATTTTGTCACGGTCGTCTAGGAGCGAAGGAGACCAAGGCGCAGCGTGTCCAAGAAACATGACTTTATTAATTAAAGTTTAGAACTGCAAACAAAAGACGACTCATGAAGTCCACGGTTACACAAACCGAAACGGAAACAAAAACCCACAACACCCAAGAGAAAACACACACATAAATATGGCTCCCAATCAGAGATAACGAGCCGACAGCTGACACTCGTTACCTCCGATTGGGAGTCCTTGACCAAACCTAGAAATGAACGTGACAGAAATGCAAACATAGAAAAACACCCAAATACCCAACAAAACAAAATACACCCTGGCTCAAATGCAAAAGTCCCGGAGCCAGAGTGTCACAGTACCCCCCCCTAAAGGTGCGCACTCCGGGCGCACCAGCATACAGTCTAGGGGAGGGTCTGGGTGGGCGTCTGTCTACGGTGGCGGTTCTGGCCCTGGTCGTGGTCCCCACCCCACCTTAGTCACTATCTGCTTCCGTAGCCTCCTCCACATGACCACCCCCCAACTAAACCCCACTGGATTAAGGGGCGGCACCGGACTAACGGGCAGCACCGGACTAAGGGGCAGCACCGGACTAAGGGGCAGTACCGGACTAAGGGGCAGCACCGGGATAAGGGGCAGCACCGGGCTAAGGGACAGCACCGGACTCAATGGCGGATCCTGGCTGGCTGGCTCTGGCGGATCCTGGCTGGACGGCTCTGGCGGATCCTGGCTGGACGGCTCATGGCTGGCTGAAGGATCTGGCTGCTCATGGCTGGCTGACGGATCTGGCTGCTCATGGCTGGCTGACGGATCTGGCTGCTCATGGCTGGCTGAAGGATCTGGCTGCTCATGGCTGGCTGACGGATCTGGCTGCTCATGGCCGGCTGACGGATCTGGCTGCTCATGGCGGGCGGAAGGCTCTGGCTGATCCTGTCTGGCGGAAGGCTCTGGCTGATCCTGTCTGGCAGAAGGTTCTGGCTGATCCTGTCTGGCAGAAGGCTCTGGCTGATCCTGTCTGGCGGAAGGCTCTGGCTGATCCTGTCTGGCGGAAGGCTCTGGCTGATCCTGTCTGGCAGAAGGCTCTAGCGGCTCCGGTCTGGCGGACGGCTCTGACGGCTCATGGCAGACGGGCGGCTTAAGCGCCTTTGGGCAGACGGGCAGTTCAGGCCCCGTTGGGCAGACGGCAGACTCTGGCCGTCTGAGGCGCACCGTAGGCCTGGTGCGTGGTGCCGGAACTGGAGGTACCGGGCTGAGGACACGCATCTCAGGGCTAGTGCGGGGAGAAGCAACAGGGCATGCTGGACCCTGGGGACGCACATAAGGCCTAGTGCGGAGAGCCGGAACAGGGCATGCTGGACCCTGGGGACGCACATAAGGCCTAGTGCGGAGAGAAGCAACAGGGCATGCTGGACCCTGGGGACGCACATAAGGCCTAGTGCGGAGAGCCGGAACAGGGCATGCTGGACCCTGGGGGCGCACATAAGGCCTAGTGCGGAGAGCAGCAACAGGACGCACAGGACTCAGGGAACACACAGGAGGCTTGGTGCGTGGTGTCGGCACTGGTGGTACTGGGCTGGAGCGGAGAGGTGGCGCCGGAAATACCGGACCGTGCAGGCTTACTGGCCCCCGTGAGCACTGAGCCTGCCCAACCTTACCCGGGTTGATGCTCCCCGTCGCCCGACCAGTACGAGGAGGTGGAATAACCCGCACCGGCCTATGTGGGCGAACCGGGAACACCATGCGTAAGGCTGGTGCCATGTACGCCGGCCCGAGAAGACGCACTGGTAGCCGGATGCGTTGGGCCGGCCTCATGACATGTGGCTCAATGCTCACTCTAACCCGGCCGATACGTGGAGCTGGACTGTACCGAACCGGGCTATGCCTGCGTACAGGAGACACCATGCGCTCTACTGCGTAACACGGTGTCTGCCCGTACTCTCGCTCTCCACGGTAAGTCCAGGGAGTAGGCGCAGGTCTCCTACCTGACTTCGCCACACTCCCTTTAAGCCCCCCCCCAAGAAATGTTTGGGTAGTACCCACGGGCTTCCAGCCTTGACTCCGTGCTGCCTCCTCATACCGCCTCCTCTCGGCTTTAGCTGCCTCCAGCTCTTCACGAGGGCGGCGATATTCCCCTGGTTGTGCCCAAGGACCCTTTCCAGCCAGTATCTCCTCCCATGTCCATGAATCCTTTGGCGCTGGGTCCTGTTGCCGCTTGACACGCTGCTTGGTCTTCTTATGGTGGGTTTTTCTGTCACGGTCGTCTAGGAGCGAAGGAGACCAAGGCGCAGCGTGTCCAAGAAACATGACTTTATTAATTAAAGTTTAGAACTGCAAACAAAAGACGACTCATGAAGTCCACGGTTACACAAACCGAAACGGAAACAAAAACCCACAACACCCAAGAGAAAACACACACATAAATATGGCTCCCAATCAGAGATAACGAGCCGACAGCTGACACTCGTTACCTCCGATTGGGAGTCCTTGACCAAACCTAGAAATGAACGTGACAGAAATGCAAACATAGAAAAACACCCAAATACCCAACAAAACAAAATACACCCTGGCTCAAATGCAAAAGTCCCGGAGCCAGAGTGTCACACATTTACTGACATCCGATTGGTTACTGACAATTAATGGCACTTTCCGGCAACCTGATTGGTTAAAAGGCCTCACGTGCCGCACAGCACTTCCTTGTTTGAAAATATCTCCCGCGAAGAAACCACGTAAAGAGAGACAAAATGAGAAAATCTCGAAGAATTTACCTACAGTATGTGAATAAAAAATAGGCGATCTCAGTTAGCCAATGTGAGAAAAGCAGTGAATGAAAGAAAACATGAGCCTGATCAGCCGATCCAGGCAGTGGCAGTACAGGTAGAGGAGGAAAAGGAGGAGGCCGGCAGCAGCGCGTCGAGACGCACATTAGTTGGGATGAAGATGACAGCTAGCAGCGATCAACCAGACAGCAGATCGTACATGATTTGTACATGATTTGATTTGCCCTAAGTGTCTAAACACTGGACTGAAAATCACCATAGACCTCCACCAACCAGGGATTCTGTAATTCTGTCATGATAGAATGTGCACCCTGAGAAGGTGATCGTGATGCATTTAGGAGGAGTGTTTCCACTTCCTCCAGGCTGCAGGAGGGCTCCAGGGGAGATGTGGCATTTTATAGAAATGTGAGGATGGTTCTTCTAGCACACAAACGTGGACTTGGTTATGCAGCTCTAAAGAAAATAAACAAAGTCCTAGGGATTCCTTCCCTGAGTCTCAGCTCATATCAGAGACATGACAGGAGAGTGACAGGTCAATAAAAAGGGAGAGTAGCCCATTATTGTCAGGTGACTTGCTGTGTATAAATAATATTTAGTAGCCAACTGTGATTAGTGAGAAATTAGCTTTACATAAAGTAAATGCATGCTGATATGCTAATATGTACATAGGGTAACATGCTGATATGCTAATATGTACATAGGGTAACATGCTGATATGCTAATATGTACATAGGGTAACATGCTGTTGGGATTTGTTTTCTAATAATTGGATTGAAGTGATGAATAGCTTAGAAGGAATGCATTAATGAGGAGCATAGGTTTGAACTATACTGATATAAATTGTTTCACATAACAGGCTGTGATTCATGTGAGGAACGTTAGGGGCTAGGATGAGATAAGACTTGTATTTCTCACAGATACGAACACTCTCTCTTTGTTGTCTGTGAAACCGTCCTTGAACGTAGTACAGTGGAATGGTGTCTTTTGGGTGCTGACTCCACAGGTTATTATGATAGCAACTTATGCCTGGGAACGGTGGAGCGCCAAGGGGTGGAGCGCCAAGGGCGTGGGACTAACCCGTGCGCCAACGGATTGGCTGAGTAAAGTCTAAACCACACTCAGTCCTTTACTCTGATTGGCCAACAGAAGAGGTGGGAACTCTCTGTCAGAGTATTTGAGAAAGTACCTGTAAACAATGGTTTAGTTCTCTGAGTGCCCTGCGTGGTATCTCAGCGGACCCGTATATACGAACCTTCATACTTATCATACATACATTTTGCATATAATAAATTTAGCTTGGATTGAAGATCTCTTGATTCTTATTCCAATACCAGATTTGAATTACGCAATTTCTAACAATTGGTGACCTCCGACTGTGATCTGGTAGCGGAACTTCGCTGGAATTCACCCAGACTATTGGACAATCGCTGTCGTCGAACCGTGTGTTTCACAAAGTGCCCGGGCTTCTAAAAACACAGGTAAGCAGACACCTATTGTTTATATAACTAAAGTTCTGCATATTGGCTTTATCCAAATTAATTTTGTGAAACACCTGTTTGATATAAGTGAACCCTATTGTACTATAAATAACAATTACAGTATACTACTTCGATTTCATAATATACTATGCAAATGTTTGATAATTGTGATGGTTAATCCCATGGGAGTGCGAGCTATGACTAGAGGCTCATAGGAGGTACTATAAATAGTTAGACAGTGCGAGTGTTGTATGCATGAGAGTGTGAATGATAAACCTGTATACCTTGATAGAAAACTAATTGGGAATTAAAACGTCTGTGGCTGCCCAAACTGTATAATTTGGGGATAACTGTTGGGTTTGTGGTTGCTTAAACCATATAACCCGTTAAAAACAATTGGGAACATAAAGTTAAAGTGATGAATTGTGTGACTGAACTGAAACGGTTGAGCTGATATGTTTGAACTGTGCCGTTTGGTGTTAGACATAGCATAATTCTGGTTTTAGGTGCTTGGGTTGAGGCTTTTTTGTTGATTATTTGATGTAATGTTTAATGTTTGACCCTGCAAAATACTGGTTAAACAATTAGACTGAAATAATTCGGTTTATCGTTGAAATATAAATATGCACCAACTTTAACTAATTAGGTGGGAATCATTTGATTTAAATAAATAGATTAAAGTACTTTAAATAACGACAGAATATTGGAAACACTAAAACGAGAAATAGCTCCTCAAAGCCCACTCCTGCTGGAGAGAGAAGAGAGAATTGCGAGGGGAGGGGCTGGAGAGAGCGAAAGTGTGGCTTTTGGAGCCAGGAAAGACTGGGAGTTGGCTGGGAACACCACGGGGTGATGATTTGAGAGGTGCATGTGGGTTTATGATGAGGGATGTTCTAAACTTGCTCACCCGAACGTAGACGTACGTCATGGGTGAGAAAGTAGAGAATATTTACATTTGCATTTTTGGTAATTTGGCAGACGTTCTTGTCCAGAGCGACTTGCAGGAGCGATTGGGGTTGAGTGCCTTGCTCGAGGGCACATCGGCAGATGTTTTGCCTGGTCGGCTCAGGGATTGGAACCGGCGACCTCTTGGTTGTTGGCGCGGCACTATTGATCACTAAGCTGCCTGCCGCCCCATATGAGTTTAAGGTTGTGGCGTTGTTTGATCATGTGATAAGGTTTAATGGCTAATCGGACCATAACTAATGTGGGTATGGAAGTAATGTATAGGTAGGGGAGAGCCAATATGGGGCTCCATTGAACTATTATGGTTTATTTGGCATTTCAATGGCATAAGGTGAAATCTGTATGCATGAGGGGAATTCGATTATGTATTATTATAGTATTATGGACACTCCGTAATAAATAAACTGAACCAAACAAGACGTTACTACAGCAATAGAGAATGGTTAATGTTGTTACGTTAGTTCTTAAACCAGATGATAGAGGTAAATGCAGAACGCTGTTAGAGTGTGTTTTATTTTTGCTACTAGGGTGTTTGAGACGGAAGGGCTGGCTAGACGGGTGTGATGACGTGGCTAGTTGTGAGAAAAGAAAGTATTTACTTTGAGAGAATCGCAGATGGGGGAATAGCGCCAGCCTGTGGTGGGTTCTGGAATTGTTACATAAAACAAACTTATATTTTAAACTAAAGTGATGGAGTAGGCTACAATTATAACATTATCAGAAAAAAGGCACAATTTAATGTGAAATAGTTATTACAATTATTATGGATAGTTATTACAGTTATTATCATTGATCCAGTAATGATATAAGGATAGTAGAGGAAGGCAGGGGATTTAGTCTCATTTAGGGAAGTTATATTAGGAAGAAAATACCATTAAATGAGGGAACATTTGATGTAACCGTGATTGTATTGGCTAAAAACTCAAATATGACATTTACAGGGGGGACAGGAACAATAGAAGGGGAGACAGATTTTCCTAGGGGGTTGAACAAATAATTGATAATGGATCATTTGAGATGAGATCACATGTAGCAGAGTTAGGGTAATCAATTAAATAATCATTGTATACTCGAGGAATTATGAGTGGTTTAATGAATTAGTTATGAGGAATTAGATTGATACAAACAATTATTGATGGGTTAAGACTGGGGATATCTGTATCATGTTTTGTGTGTACTACCATCTTTAGATTATAATCAGGAGAAAGAGATTAGCTCATCTCATTTAGGCAGTATTTAGGCCATAAAAGTGAGCTACCAAATTAAGTGAGGCCTGGCTATTTGTGGTTGTTGTTTTTCAAATTGGGTTTTTCAAACAAAAAACAACACACCTAGTATGATGTTTATAAAGCCTTGTTGTTTCAATTTTGGGGGATTTTCAGCAGGTCAAGGGTGATAGGTCTTAGAGGAGCACACACAGTGAATTTTATGGAGTTTTTTAGGTTTTGGCTGAGTTTGGGGTATATATGATTTCTTATGAGAATTAATTGATAATAACTGTAGGACTTAATGAACACTTGGGATAACTAACATTTATTAAATATTTAGAATTCATATTTAGAATAATGGTAATGTTTGGTATACTATGGGATGGAACAGTTCATTGAATAATTTCAATTGCCTCTGAATGTCACGGTTTACTAAGCCAGAACCCAGAAGCAGACCAGGACAAGGTGAGTTGAAACGAAGGTGAGTATTTATTTAACAGATTCAAAAAACGATGTAGAATAATCCAGGGAACAGAGCGGACGGCGGAGATGAGTTGGTGGAGATGCAGTGGTAGATCCAAGAATGGCTCGGCAGCCGCCGACAACCAGGCAGGGGTTGGGTGAAGGTTCCGGGAGATTGACTGCAGATAGAAACAAAACGGAGGTAAGTACACGGCAAGCCAACAAAACTAACGCTAGAAACTCCAAGGCTGATACACTGACAAACATACTGTTCATGGCTAACGATCCGGCAGGGAATGGATGTCAGGTCAGGGCTTAAAAAGGGTGATGATCAGGACCAGGTGTGCAGACCGCTGATGAGATGCAGGTGCGGTTAATCAGGAGATCTCCCGCCTAGCAACGTCGCCCGGCAACCAGGCCGGGAGCGTTCACGAACCCTCAGGAAACTGGAGATTCCGAGCAGAAAAATGGCAACACAGGCAGGAACCGACTCAGGATGCAGGGTTCATGACACTGAACTCTGTTTTAACCTTCTGGTGTTAATTAATCATCCACACTAGTAAATTCTAAAGGCATGAGAGGAGGACTTTAAGATAGTTTATTTTACTAAGTTGAGGATAATTTATAGTACTGTGAAAATTGTGAAGAAGATTATAATTTGGTAATAATATATTTGATTTGAACCATTAAATAACAGAAGACAGAGTGGAGGGATGGCAATTGGATAATGAATTACCAATATTCCCTAAGTGATTGTTTAGGTAGGTGGTAATAGACACGTGGGCAAATCATGTGTCAAATGGGGGATGGATGGTATGGTAGGAGATGGTAGGATTAAATAATAAATATATACGAAGGAGAGGACAAAATACAAAAAAAAAAAAAAGATTAGAAATTGAGAGATGAACATGTATGTGTGAAGATAGTTTATTAACCACACCCGTGTGTCTGAGGTTTTGTGCCCCACAGGTGAACTAAAGGAGAAGGTGACCCACTCTATCTCACCAGGAGACTGGGTGTGGATCCAGTCCCTAAAAGAAGAAAAACTGGAAGCAGGCCTGTTGGGAAGGGCCCTATCAAGTCCTATTAGATCCACCTGGGTGCATGTCACACACTGCAAAAAGGTAAACCCAGTTACACCTGACGAACAAACACAGAGTTAGGAGAAAGAACCGATCACCATTAGGGCTCGGGGGTTGGCTCCTTAACGAAGATTCCCCTACCCTGTCTGATAATCCCTGTGTGAGTTCGGTAGAAGGTGAAGCAATGGGTTGGCGTTTGACATGTTCTCAGGGCGAGGGTGGGGATTCACAGGTCTCCTGACGGTAGGTAGCTGTCTGATTGTGGGGGCCATATTCCTAGCACACTCAAACCCTCCTGATCAGCCAGAAGTAGTAGTGAACCTAACACAAGTTGATAAAATAATACCTGAGCACAGTCTACGAAGGCATAGGAGACAGCTAGACATAGGGAAAGAGGAAGTACTAGGGACTTTAGGGAAGGACATCACCATATGTATGTCACCATGTACATCCTGGGACTATGTAGTTGCTCATACCAAGCGGGGGGGGATATGTTAATCTCCATACACAGTTTAGGGAAAGGTGTAGTATTGTGAAAGTAGGGAATTATCAGAAATGGCAGTGCGACCCATATAAGGGTAGGTACTGTCTGAAAGTCTGAATTATGCTAAAACAGATTACAGACCTGACAAGTGATATATCCTCTTCAACTGGGGCACCCTATAGAGTAAACCTCTCTGAGGGAGGTAGTGAGACCGGGGCTGTGGTGAAGATAGTGCAAACTATAGACCTGAAGAAAGTAGGACAGGTGGAGACGGGGTGTAGAAATCTTAACCTGTGGTTGGAATGGATTCAGTATACGGCAAGAACTATGTCTAAAGAGGACTGTTATGCCTGTGGGACAGCCAAACCAAGGTTAACAACTACTCCGTACCCCTTGACAGGCTTTAACTCTCTGTCAGGTTTATCCTCCATGCAAGCCACCTGGGAATGTGGTGAAAGAGTCTTGTAGTAACTTGAACTATCTGTTTCCCCCGATAACAAAGTCATCCCGACCTGGGTTGCCTACGTTTGAAGTCACAGGGGAGTCTTATTGTTTTTCTAGGACTAGTAAGATAGGATACAGGGTAGGGCATCTTAGCTCCTGCTCCCACACAGAGAATATCACAACTGAAAGAGACCATGACTAATATCTCCTTTTTGTTGCAGCCAGAGGATTTTAGGAACCAAAACCAGGCCCGTGCTGACATCTGATGGTTGTGTAGTGATAACTGATCGTGAACTCACCTACATACGCAAACAATCAAACGTGTCAGAGACTGGTGAGTTGTCACATAGAAAGTAGGACCTCCTCCCGGGATCCTTTGATGAAAAGATATATATATTGATGGGATAGGAGTACCTTGAGGGGTTCCAGAACAATTCAAAGCTAGGAATCAGATCGCAGCTGGGTTTGAATCAAGTATTTTCTGGTGGTCAACAATTAATAAAAATGTAGATTGGATACATTATATTTACTATAACCAGCAAAGATTTATAAACCACACTCGTGATGCAATAAAGGGATTATCTGAGCAGACAGCGGCAACTAGCTTAATGACATGGCAGAATAGAATAGCTTTAGATATGCTTTTGGCTGAGCGGGACGGGGTTTGTGTTCTGTTTGGATCTCTGTGCTGTACTTTCATCTCCAACAACACAGCACCGGACGGGTCCGTGACCAAAGCGCTTCAGGGAGTGACCACGCTGGCGAACGAACTGGCTGAGAACTCTGGTATTGATAGTTCCATAAACGGTTGGTTTGATAACATATTTGGTAAATGGAAAACTATTGTTGTAACTATTCTGGGTGAAGTTATAGCTTCTATGGGTATACTTGTTCTTTGTGGATGTTGTCTTATTCCCTGTGTCTGAGGGTTGGTGAGCAAGGCGGTTTCCCAACAGATGGTGAGATACGGCCCAATCCCCGGACTCCGACTGAAGGATATGACCTACCAGGCTTGGTGGAGGACGACCGACGATCCAGATAATTTGAGACTGGATGTTTTCCTAGAACTATAGATCTCTAGTTTAAAAGTTATTGTAATGATCTTTTGTGTATTAAAGTCTCATTTTAAGTATGATGTACTAGTTACCATTGCTGAAAAGTAACGTTATGCTTTTAATCATGGGGTAACCCCGATGAACCTGTAATGTTTTAATATGCAAACCAACTTATATACTTCAATGAGTGTGATTCATTACTATAACAACATATATTTTGTATGTGTGTAATATTTAGTCAAAGGGTGGAATTGATAGATTAATTATTAATGACTAATTATTACACCCTGAAACTGTGTATAATGTGTTAGAAATGTGTGAGTGTAGGACCAGTAAAGGCTATGGCATTGAGCCACTATTTAGCAATGTAAGTAAGAGTTAGGCCAGACAACAAAGACAACTGAGAAACTAAGATAAAGAGGCCTCCCAATTTAGGGAGGGGAGAAACTGTTATGAAAACATGGTGCAGAATATTGTGAGAACGGCAATAACTTAGTAATGCAGAGAGTAGGATATGTGTGTGTGTGTGTGTATGTGTGTGCATGTGTGTATGTGCAGTGGGGCAAAAAAGTATTTAGTCAGCCACCAATTGTGCAAGTTCTCCCACTTAAAAAGATGAGAGAGGCCTGTAATTTTCATCATAGGTACACGTCAACTATGAAAGACAAAATGAGAAAAAAATCCAGAAAATCACATTATAGGATTTTTTAATGAATTTATTTGCAAATTATGGTGGAAAATAAGTATTTGGTCAATAACAAAAGTTTTGTCAATACTTTGTTATATACCCTTTGTTGGCAATGACACAGGTCAAACGTTTTCTGTAAGTCTTCACAAGGTTTTCACACACTGTTGCTGGTATTTTGGCCCATTCCTCCATGCAGATCTCCTCTAGAGCAGTGATGTTTTGGGGCTGTCGCTGGGCAACACGGACTTTCAACTCCTTCCAAAGATTTTCTATGGGGGTTGAGATCTGGAGACTGGCTAGGCCACTCCAGGACCTTGAAATGCTTCTTACGAAGCCACTCCTTGTTGCCCGGGTGTGTTTGGGATCATTGTCATGCTGAAAGACCCAGCCACGTTTCATCTTCAATGCCCTTGCTGATGGAAGGAGGGTTTTCACTCAAAATCTCACGATACATGGCCCCATTGATTCTTTCCCTTTACACGGATCAGTCGTCCTGGTCCCTTTGCAGAAAAACAGCCCCAAAGCATGATGTTTCCACCCCCATGCTTCACAGTAGGTATGGTGTTCTCTCAGCATTCTTTGTCCTCCAAACACGACGAGTTGAGTTTTTACCAAAAAGTTATATTTTGATTTCATCTGACCATATGACATTCTCCCAATCCTCTTCTGGATCATCCAAATGCACTCTAGCAAACTTCAGACGGGCCTGGATATGTACTCGGCCTAAGCAGGGGGACACGTCTTGCACTGCAGGATTTGAGTCCCTAGCGGCGTAGTGTTTACTGATGGTAGGCTTTGTTACTTTGTTCCCAGCTCTCTGCAGGTCATTCACTAGGTCCCCCCGTGTGGTTCTGGGATTTTTGCTCACCGTTCTTGTGATCAATTTGACCCCACGGGGTGAGAGATCTGCGTGGAGCCCCAGATCGAGGGAGATTATCAGTGGTCTTGTATGTCTTCCATTTCCTAATAATTGCTCCCACAGTTGATTTCTTCAAACCAAGCTGCTTACCTATTGCAGATTCAGTCTTCCCAGCCTGGTGCAGGTCTACAATTTTGTTTCTGGTGTCCTTTGACAGCTCTTTGGTCTTGGCCATAGTGGAGTTTGGAGTGTGACTGTTTGAGGTTGTGGACAGGTGTCTTTTATACTGATAACAAGTTCAAACAAGTGCCATTAATACAGGTAACGAGTGGAGGACGAGGAGCCTCTTCCAAAGAAGAAGTTACAGGTCTGTGAGAGCCAGAAATCTTGCTTGTTTGTAGGTGACCAAATACTTATTTTCCACCATAATTTGCAAATAAATTCATAAAAAATCCTACAAAGTGATTTTCTGAATTTTTTTTCAATTTGTCTGTCATAGTTGATGTGTACCTATGATGAAAATTACAGGCCTCTCTCATCTTTTTAAGTGGGGAGAACTTGCACAATTGGTGGCTGACTAAATACTTTTTTTCCCCACTGTATATGTGTGTGTGTGTGAACTGAAGGTCAGAGCAGTTTTAGAGTGGAAAACTACAGCCCGCTCTACAGAGGGGAGGGAATTCTTTTTGTATGACGTATGAGTATAAAAAGATGGACTCTGAAATTGTGATGTGAGAATTCTCAATGGAAAAAATATCTCTGACTATGCAGACCGGACTCTGTGTTACTAAAATCCCAAAAGACTTACCCTTTTTGGAGACACAGAGAAACTGAAATAGTTTGTTAAATAATTCACATAACACTTAGTGTTACTAACATTTAGTGAAAGGATGGAATGACTTAGTGTTACTAACATTTAGTGAAAGGATGGAATGACTTAGTGTTACTAACATTTAGTAGAAGGATGGAATGACTTAGTGTTACTAACATTTAGTGAAAGGATGGAATGACTTAGTGTTACTAACATTTAGTGAAAGGGATGGAATGACTTAGTGTTCTAACATTTAGTGAAAGGATGGAATGACTTAGTGTTACTAACATTTAGTGAAAGGATGGAATGACTTAGTGTTACTAACATTTAGTGAAAGGATGGAATGACTTAGTGTTACTAACATTTAGTGAAAGGATGGAATGACTTAGTGTTACTAACATTTAGGGAAAGGATGGAATGACTTAGTGTTACTAACATTTAGGGAAAGGATGGAATGACTTAGTGTTACTAACATTTAGTGAAAGGATGGAATGACTTAGTGTTACTAACATTTAGTGAAAGGATGGAATGACTTAGTGTTACTAACATTTAGTGAAAGGATGGAATGATTTGTGTGTTACTAACATTTAGGTGAAAGGATGGAATGACTTAGTCATATCAAACATTAAACATTTAGAACATATATTTTTATTATACTGAACTAAAATATAAACGCGCAACATGCAACAATTTCAAAGATTTTACTGAGTTACAGTTCATATAAGAAAATCAGTCAATTGAAATAAATTCATTAGGCCCCTAATCTGCGAAACCCAAACATGCTCAATGGGTGATATGTCTGGTGAGTATGTAAGCCATGGAATAACTGTTTTTTTCCCAGCTTCCAGGAATTGTATAGATCCTTGCGACATCGGGCCGTGCATTGTCATTCTGAAACATGAGTTTATGGCGGCGGATGAATGGCACGACAATGGGATCTCATCACAGTATCTCTGTGCATTCAAATTGCCATTGATAAAATGCACTTGTGTTCGTTGTTCGTAGCTTATGCCTGCCCATACCATAACCACACCGCCACCATTGGGCACTCTGTTCACAACGTTGACATCAGCAAACCCCTGCAAACCATGGCGCCAAACATGTGGTCTGCAGTTTTGTAGCCGATACTACCAAATTCTCTAAATGAACATTCAATTCTCTAGCAACAGCTCTGTTGGACATTCCTGCTGTCAGCATGCCAATTTGCACGCTCCCTCAAACCTGAGACATCTCTGGCATTGTGTTACGTGACAAAACTGCACATTTTAGAGTGGCCTTTTATTTTCCCCAGCACATGGCTACAACTGTGTAATGATAATGCTGTTTAATCAGCTTCTTGATATGCCACACCTGTCAGGTGGATGGATTATCTTAGCAAATGAGAAATGCTCACTAACAGGGACGTAAAACTTATAAGCTTTTTGTGCGTATGGAACATTTCTGGGATCTTTTATTTCAGCTCATGAAACATGGGACCAACACTTTACATGCTACCTTAATATTTTTGTTCACTGTATTTACAGAATACACTGGCCCAAACTGGTCTGTGTGTGTGTGTCCAGTGTGTGTGTCCAGTGTGTGTGTGTGTCCAGTGTGTGTGTGTGTCCAGTGTGTGTGTGTGTCCAGTGTGTGTGTGTGTCCAGTGTGTGTGTGTGTCCAGTGTGTGTGTGTGTCCAGTGTGTGTGTGTGTCCAGTGTGTGTGTGTGTCCAGTGTGTGTGTGTGTGTGTGTGTGTGTGTGTCGCAGTGTGTGTGTGTGTGTTCCATGTGTGTGTGTGTGTGTGTGTGTGTGTGTGTGTCCAGTGTGTGTGTGTGTGTGTCAGTGCTACAATGGTTATTATGACCCCTGAGGAGTCATCTGAGACTGTGTTTCAGTGTGTTTCTGTCAAGTCATCATCAGGGACACTGAGGAACCCCGAAGGTTAACTTCACAAACATAAAACCCATCATTATGAACCCTAAACCCTGGATAGAGGGGCTCAGTAATGTGGAGTGGAATGTGTTCAGGTGGGTCAGTGTGTCAGAGGAGACTCTGTAGAAGGACAGAGTGCCGGCTGGCCAGTCCAGATACACTCCTACTCTGTGGGAGCTGGAGGAGGGACGTCTATGGGAGTGGACTTATTATTGTGACAGGCAGAGTAACTGTTGTCAGAGCAGAACAGACTCCAGGACTTGTCATTGAATCCAAGCCAGCAGTCCATCACCCCTTCCTCTCCCTGCTGATTCCTTTATATGCCACTCCTATATCAGCATTTCTCCCACTCCACTCTACCCTCCCAGTAACAGCGCCCAGTCAGACCCTCTCTACACAGCACCTGTTCCCAGTCCTGAAATCTCTCTGGGTGATCAGGATACGGCTGCTTCTCTCTCCTCCATGTCACCTTTCTGTTCTCCTCAGATCAGTTCTGATCATATGTTATACTGTATGGTAAAATAAAACACACTTATTCCCATTTACACACACACACACATTGAACACACACACACTGAACACACACAGACACAAACACACACATCCTGAACACACACACACACACACACAATGGACACACATACACTTTCTGAACACACACACACACAATTTCTAACTTAAGACCAAACATGCCACCCACAAACACAGACACACACATTGTCAAAGCAACTCTTTGTAAACTTTCCTGATTTGTGCTTCTGTAGAACTACAGCTGATATTTAATATGACCAAGTAGGTAATGATGGTGGTCTTTGACTTTGACTTCACTTGAATTAAGACTTATTCTTAGTCATATTCTTTCACAGCAGTCAACACTCACATTTTCTAAGTCCAGGTTTCATTGTGTTCTCTCCACCATGTTCCACACTGTGGCGGTAAGCTGAAGAACAGACAGTCATTGAGGGAAACACCTGAACTCACACACACACACACACACACTGGACACACACACTGGACACAACCACACACACACACAGCATATAACTTTGTCAAGCGGTGTAAGAATGCTTGTCTGTGTGTGTGTGTCCAGTGTGTGTGTGTGTGCCAGTACGTGTGTGTGTGTGTCGAGTGTGTGTATGTGTGTGTGTCTAGTCTGTGTGTGACTTGTGTGTGTGTGTGTTTGTTCGAGTGTCCAGTGTGTGTGTGTGTCTGTGTGTGTGTCAGTGTGTGTGTGTGTGTCCAGTGTGTGTGTGTGTGCAGTATGTGTGTGTGTGTCCAGTGTGTGTGTGTGCTGTGTGTCCAGTGCCTGTGTGTGTCTGTGTCCTGTGTGTCCACTGTGTGTGTCCAGTTTGTGTGTGTCCAGTGTGTGTGTGTCTGTGTGTCCAGTGCCTGTGTGTCGTGTGTGTCCTGTGTGTCCAGTGTGTGTGTGACTGTGTGTGTGTGTGTCCTGTGTGTGTCCAGTGTGTGTCCAGTGTGTGTGTGTGTGTGTGTGTGTGTGTCTGGGTGTGTGTGTGTGTATGTGTGTGTGTGTGTGAAGTGTGTGTGTGCAGTGTGTCTGTCCAGTGTGTGTACTAGTGTGTGAGTGTGTAACTGTGTGTGTGTCCAGTGTGTTTGTGTAGTTTGTCAGTTGTGTGTGTGTAACCAGTGTGTGTGTGTGTCCAGTGTGTGTGTGTGTGTGTTTGTGTTTCCACAAACTGAACACACACACTCACCCTGGACACACGCACTTGACACATACACTGGGCCACACACACACACACACACACACACACACACACACACACACACACACACACACACACACACACACACACACACACACACACACACACACCGGACAAACTCACATATACACACACACTGGACACACACACATACACACTGACACACACACACACACACACACATACTGACACACACACACACTGCACACACACACACACACACACACACACTGGACACACACACACAGGGCACAAACACGACACACACACTGGACACACACACCACACACACACACACACACTGGACACACACTGGACACACACACACATACACACAGGATACACACACACACACACCGGACACACACACATACACACACTGGACACACACACACACAGGACACACACATGGACACACACACACACACACACACTGGACCACACACC
The DNA here is from genome assembly GCF_020615455.1 of Coregonus clupeaformis. NCBI lineage: Eukaryota > Metazoa > Chordata > Actinopteri > Salmoniformes > Salmonidae > Coregonus > Coregonus clupeaformis. The sequence goes on along the minus strand of NW_025533887.1, from coordinate 333,897 downwards.
CCCACACACACACACACACACACAAACCACTGGATCCACAGCAACTCAAAAGCTTTTCTGGGAGTGTAGTGAGGAAGGATCTTTGGGTTCTCTGCCTCTCCTAGCAGCCTGTCATTCATCACTCAAGCTGTTTGCTAACTCTGCTTCATGCGTTGCCAAAAATAAGTAGCTCTGTTTGTGCTCAGACAATCCTACATTTCACACATACACACACGCACACCATTCACCTGCACTGCACAGGCCCCAGAAGCACTGAGAATACTGGGCCTCAATTGGCTCTCAGTCACTGCAGCAAATAGCTATCGCCATAATGAAAGGTTTTTAATACGTAGCTGTTTTCCCCCTGATGTGTCTTTGTCAAACTGTGGAAGTTTATTTAGTGGTGAAAGTCATTCTCAATCATTTTAACGTTCAACTGTCTCGGTAATTAGCAGGTTCAATGCAGCGAAGGGGTATTTTGGAATGACACCCTCCATTATATGGTGTGCAAGGACTGAACACTTGTTGGTGCAACACAGAATGTACCGAGATAGAAGGAGAGATTGTGGGTGTCTTTATGCCAACAAAGTGTGATTCCAGAGTTTCTACAGTGTTAAGTAGCCTTAGTTATGTTATTTTAAGGACCTATCTTGTGCCTCCTCGCCACAGCGCTACCGTGTCCTCAAGCAACTCAGCGAGAAGAAGCTGAAGGGTTTTTAAAGTGCACAACTTAAACGAAAACCATTCTCTTTTTTCATGAGTGTTCCAGAAGACAGACCTTCATTGCCAGGACAAATAGTGATGTTGTTTCCAAACCAAACTTCAAGGTCTTTAAGTGAGTGTGTGTGTGTGTGTTGTGTGGGGGGGTCGGTCACATATTAACAGAGCTCTCTGCCCAGGCTTCCTCACGGCACCATGACAACCAATACTTACAAAGTAATCCATATTTTGAATATTTTTGAAATAGACCAAATTTATTTTGGGCTGAGAATATAAGACTTATAACTCTGAGAGAGCATCCAAGGGCTAGAATGATGTATATAGAATGTATGACAAACAATAATTTTTAAATATAATTCTAAAATCTTCAGAATTCTGAGATTTTTGTCCATAATACAGAATTCAAGCCAACATTCCAATCTCATTATGACTCAACAATTAAGCTAGGCTACAACCATAGAATTTGGAATTAGAACTTGGCTACAACAAGTTCCAAACCAAAGAAAACAACCAGCATATCCATTCACCACACCATAACTACTCAAGTGTATATCTTTTTAAATCTTCATAAGTGGACAGACATCGCGGAGGAGAGGTGAGTTAGAACATAATAATGTGTAAAAGTGTTTGACTTCTAAGGAAATCAGTGAAGGTAGGCCTACTTATTACCATTTAATAAATTATACCAGTTAGCCTGAAGGTAACTGAAGTTGGAAAACTGGCATGGCCAGACAGTTTTAAGAAAATGACATGGAAAAGATTCACACAAAATAAAAAAATAAGGAATACATGTTTCTCCATACATATTGATGCAGAGAGAAGTCATTGAGATGGAGAAAGAGATGACTGAAAGTGAGGAGATGGAGAAAGGCAACAAGATGAGGGGGGAACGAGAGATAGAAAGACAAAGAGAAATGGAGGTGCTGCTGAGAATGAGAAAGGAGATTGAGACTTGTAACAAGGTAGACCACTACCGGTGGAAGCTGCAGAGAGAGGTGTTGGAGGAAGTCAACAAGGTGAGGTGGAACCAGAGCAAGAAAGAGAAAGGCTAATTGAAGAGTTGCTGAGACAGATAAGGGAGACTGAGGCTTCTATTGAGGTAAACTGCTACCAATGGAAGCTGGAGAGAGAGTTGTTTGAGAAACAGAGAGAAAGTGCAGTGTCAGACAGAAAAAATATGGAGCTCAAGATGGCAAAGCTGAAGGTAGAACATACTGCACTTGGCCAAGATAAACGGCGAGACAGAGGAGGCGACGAGGCTAAATGAAGAGGAAGAGGGGGGTGTCGCGACAAAAAGAGAAAAAGGGGAGAGACAGATCAGAAAAAAATGGAGCTCAAGATGGCAAAGCTGAAGATGCAGAACATACTGCACTTGGCCAAGATAGGGAAGTTGACCGTGGAGAACACGAGGCTGTTAGCTGAGAATGAAAGGCAGAGAGGTGATGGACAAACAGAGAGAAGCGCAGCACCGACAAACAAACAATGGTGGACAAGATATCAAAGGTGAAGATGTCCTTGGCCAAGTTATGGAAGGTGACAGTGGAGAACAAGAAGAGACTGTTAGCTGAGAATGAAAGGGTGGGGAAGGAGAGGGTGAGAGAGAGGAATGGATGGAACCTCATAAGAAATGGTTTGGAGACAGCTTTGGCCAAAGCAGACCAGGAGAGGAATCAGACCCTAGTAGCCTGGAAGGAGGACAGGGGGAGATGGGCCAAGGCCAAGGCTGGCCTACGAAGCCTCTTGGATCAACGGGGGAAAGATGGATGAAGGAGAAGGAGGAGATTAAGAGGAGGAGCACGCAGGGCAGCAGAGGAGTGGATAATTGAGCTGAGAGAGAGAGGAGAGAGCGATAGAGGCTCTGGAAAGAGAAAAGATGAGGATTCTGTGCCTGAATGGACAAGAGAAGAAGGGATGGGAGATGGAAAAGAGAGAGATGGAGAAGGAGAACTGGAAGATTACAGAGGAGCGGGAGAGAAAGAGTAGTGAAATTGAGAAAATGCAAAGGGACAAAGAGAGATGGGCAATAGAGAAGAGGGATGTGGTGGAGAGGATGAAGGAGGCGCACATAAAGCTGTACCAGATGCAGACTGTCCTGAGGTTCAGAGAGCAAGAGCAGGCACAGGTACAGTACTCCATTTAACCAGTCACAGTTCAGGGAGGTCATAAGTCACCTCCTAATGGTTATACTATCAGATTCAACAGATTAAGTTGACTGCATGCTAGAGAAGGAGTAATAATAATATTTCAGATCACTGACCAACATGTATGGACTTTCTCTTTCAGATGGAAACTAAACGCGCCCAGAGAGTCAGGGCAAAGCAGGAGAAAAAGGAGAGGAAAGAAAGAGACTTGTTGGAGAAGAACAAAGTAAAAGAACTGCTCAGAGCTAGAAAAGCAGAGAGTAAGGAAGAAGTGAGGAAGAATAAGGAGAGGGTGAAAGCCCACCTGGACGAGGTGGCAAGGAACTATAACGAAAAGAAACAGAGGGAGAAAGAAAGAGAAAAGCTGTTGAAAAAGGCATATGGCAAAGAAAATCACATGGTGTACATCCCAGACCTCATACTGAAGAAGATGTAAGAACACAACGCATATGGAAGAGTAAATATTATCAGCTAGCATTGGTCAAAAGTTCATTTCTATCTTCTTTCATTTAGTGGAATACTTCATCAATAAAATAATATGAGCATTTATTTGTCAGCATTCATTCCCATATGGAAGAAAGAACACACAAAATATGAGAAAAGTATAAGATGTGGATTAAAGGTTGATGTGGTTACTGGATAATGCAATGTGAAGGGCTAGATTCTATTCTACGCTTATCGCGTACACTGCCATTGGATGCAACGAGGGAGAGAGAGAGAGGCATCAACAGAATACCCTTGGGTGCATGAATGCCTAGTGTGTTTATGTATACGTGTGTGTCAGAGGAGGCTGGTGGGAGGAGGTATAGGAGGACAGGCTCATTGTAATGGCTGGAATGGAATAAATGGAAGAGTTTCCATATGTTTGATGTGTTTGATACCGTTCCATTTATTCCATTCCAGCCATTCCAATATGCCCATCCTCCTATAGCTCCTCCTACCAGCCTCCTCTGGTGTGTGTGTGTATGTGTCAGTGGTGCACGCCTCCGATGAGCGACACTGCTCTTACCCCCTCATCCCCCATCAGTGGCTGTCTCCTGCCCCCTCTCCTCCATCCGTCTCTGGCCACCTCTCCTGCTCCCACTCCTCCATCCCTCTCTGGCACACTCTCCTGCCCCTCTCCTCCATCCCTCTCTGGCCTATTCTCCTGCCCCCTCTCCTCCATCCCTCTCTGGCCCACTCTCCTGCCCCCTCTCATCCATCCCTCTCTGGACACCTCTCTGGCCACCTCTCCTGCTCCCACTCCTCCATCAATTATTACACTGAGTCTGGCCTTGACCTGGGCCTCCCGGTACCTCTCTGTCATCTCACCAGTTTGTAGTGGCAAATACAAAAAGTTATTGATGCCACTTACTAGTGACCTGGGGATAATTCCATTGCACACAATCCAATAAAAGAGAGAAATCCAATAATTTTAGTCCATTTATTTTTGTTATTTTATTAAATCATTGTCACTAACAGAAAGAGTACGATATGAAACGGTTGAAAATTGTCTGTGCTCTCAGGCACACTAGTTCCCACCCACACCATTTTAATTAATTTTTTATTTTACCCTTATTTTACCAGGTAAGTTGACTGAGAACACATTCTAATTTACAGCAACGACTTGGGGAATAGTTACAGGGGAGAGGAGGCGGGATGAATGAGCAAATTGGAAGCAGGGGATGTGGTCCTCTGTAGCTCAGCTGGTAGAGCACGGCGCTTTGTAACGCCAAGGTAGTGGGTTCGATTCCCGGGACCACCCATACACAAAAAAATGTATGCACGCATGACTGTAAGTCGCTTTGGATAAAAGCGTCTGCTAAATGGCATATTATTATTATTAATATTAATTAGGTGTCCATGATTGTATGAGGGTCCAGATTGGGAATTTAGCCAGGACACCGGGGTTAACACCCCCTACTCTTACAATAAGTGCCATGGGATCTTTAGTGACCACAGAGAGTCAGGACACCCATTTAACATCCCATCCGAAAGACGCCACCCTACACAGGGCAATGTCCCCAATCACTGCCCTGGGGCATTGCAATATTTTATTTTAGACCAGAGGAAAAAATGCCGGCACTTGCAGTCTAGGTAGGGCTTCATGTGCGAGATCTCTAATAGCGTCATTCTAGTGGAATCCAGAAAGAACAAAACCCTGTCCTCAAACATTTACATTGTATGTATTTAGTCTTCATAATCATCGTCCTTCATCAATTGTGTCTTTTTATTTATATTTTTGCAAATTTAAAAGACCTAGCTAGTTAAAAGACAAAGTCAACCGGTTCCTTTAAAAATTGCAGCTAATTTTCTCATTCACCTGGCAGCCTTTTATATATTCAATGGGGGAAATGTAAATCAGCGGGGCAGTCAGGTGCTAAACAGGTAAATATAGGGATTCAATCAATAGAACACAAACATGATGAATAGCTCCTACAACCCCCTATTCTCTATATAATGTGTAACAGGTCAAAGAATTACAGATTTTTGCAACCGTTCATTTTCTATTTTTATTTTATTTTGTGAGTTGATTTCACCAAAATATTGTATTGTTCAGCATATCGTGTAGTCTACAGATATTGGGAGAGTTAGTTGTGTAAGTGCGCCCTCTAGAGTGTTGGTTTGGTTATATGCGGAGGGATCTCATGCTTTTCTCAGTCTGCATTGTACTCGGCTGGGAGAGGTATGTGTTCACTTCGGCGTGATATAAACTTGATATACCTGTTAAAACTAAAACGTTTCAGTGCACATAGTAACTTGTATGTATATTATATGATGAGTGTACGTACATTTAATCAAGCTGTGTCGTGAATTTAGCTATTTTTGAGAGTTTGAGAAATTGCTAACTTAGCTAACCTCGTGTTTTGTTTAGCTGTAAGTTAGCAATCGTCTATCCTCTTGTGATGAAGCCCACGTTGTTCTTTTTATGTTAGGCGGATTCTGGTCGAGGGTAGAGTTTTGAACATTTTCTCTCCTTGATGTTGAACAGGTATGTATTCCCTATATCAGGTTAAAAATATGTGTTCATTTAAAATGTTTTCATGTATTGATTAGTGTTTAATGGCACTGAAAAGCTCAAATGTGAAGGATTACATGTTGCTTCGTGCATATTACTGTATGTATTACCTATTTGAAAGATGGTTTATGTCATGTTGCACAGTATTAATGTCAAGGCTAAAAGCTCAGAGTTTTTGGCAGAGATAACATGCAATATGACACATACATAAGATATACACCAGATGCAATGTATATTTTCCAATTATGTTGTATTTTATTCCTTGTATTTTTGAATGTGATTATATTCAGTCTGCATTGTACTCGGTCTGGGAGAGGCGGATTCTGGTCGAGGGTAGAGTTTTGAACATTTTCTCTCCTTGATGTTGAACAGATTGAGAGAGTTGTACACAATAAAGTGCCTTCAAGTACGCCAGTGTCTTGTCTTCAGTGCACCAGAACACAACGCAGTAGTCGGCAACGAACAGACCGCGCCCGGCTACATTGGTGCCGTGACCCGGATATCTTCGCTTCAGATCATCGCCAGGGTGATCGCGGTGGTTGCTGTGACGAGTAGGAACCTCTTCGGAACGTTGACAAGTATAAGGGCAAACATTAATGTGTAAATTGTAGCTCTTAATTGCTTACCTCAGCTACTTCTATCATTTTACAATTTTTTTCATATTCACATGTTCTGGTGATTCACATATCATTACCATAGTCTATTACAACTTTCTATAAAAAAAAAAAAATGACTGATGGTAAGGATGCGCAGACACCATTTAGTGTTGGAGATGCTGCAGGGGTAAGCCTGGGGAGGGGCAGGTTTATGAGTAGGGTGGAGAGCACGCCGGTTAGGGGTGCTGGTATACTAGGCAGACCTGTACTCTCGTCCACACGCTTACGCACTGATGAATATTCCCCCGCACCACACATGCGTAGCTTAAGAGATGCTCCAGACATTGCAAGCAGCGTTAGTTCGGTGGGCCGTCCTGCATTTTCATACACTCACACCCAAACAGATGAACATTCTCCACATCAGCCAGTGTCTAGTTCACATGTGAGTTCTGCAGACCTAGGGAGTCTCATCACACAGTTAGCTCATGAAATAGGAGAGAACATTGCTAGCCAATTACAGAGATCTGTTGGTAGTGCAGATGACCAAACCACTCCTACGCCTAGCCTGAACTTAGGATATGGACAGTCTGATTTGAACATGACAGGAGTAAAGTTAGTCATGAAGACAGATGTCAAAGAGCCGCCGTACTTCAGGGGTGATGGAACAGACAAACACACAGTGCATGAGTGGGAAGAGATTATGAGCGTTTACCTGAATAAGAGGGGTGTACACCCGCAAGAGCACTCCCAGGAGATAATGTCAAGACTAATGGGAAAGGCTAGAGACATTGTTAAAGTTACCCTGCGCAGTATGCCATCGCTGCAGCCAGCTGAGAACTCCAAGCTCATCTTTGATATTCTGAAACAACATTTCAGTGAGTTAACCTACTCCTCTATGCCTTTAGCAGATTTCTATAACACACTTCCTCTGGCCGGAGAAAGTCCCATGGACTATTGGATACGCTTGAACAAGGCTGTGGATGTCGCAGATGAGTGTCTGAGAAGGCAGGGGCGAAACATTGAGGACCCCTCTCACGAAGTCACAATGATGCTGGTGAAACACTGTCCCGACCCCGCTCTTGCAAGTGTCCTAAAGTGCAAAACAGCTGAAAAGTGGACAGCAAACGAGATTCAGGAACACCTCGTTGAACATCAGAGAGAGGCTAGAACAATGTGTCAAGCCAAATCTTATCGGCCAAAGAACATTGGTGCACATGCTCAGGCATTAACCACAGAGACAGTCGCTGCTGAAAACCCAACAGACCTTGCTGGTTACCCAAAGGCAATGGGGCTTCCATCCTCTCCTCAGACAGAGAGCATCTGCATGCAGTCTCTCATTGGCTTGCTGGACCGTGTGCTAGAGCAGACGGCACACACAACAGCAGTCGTGCCACCAAGCAGGGGGCCAGCAGCCATTGTTCAGAGTAGATGTAAAGTCTGTCAGTCTGCCGAACATTCAACTACTGCACACTGTAGACAGGCGAACCTCTGTATGGGCTGTTACAAGCCCGGCCACTGGAAGAGAGAATGCCAACAGCGCCGGCCAAGAATTAACGCTCAGCCACAGTTAGCGCGCACATCACCTAACTCTGAGCAAGGTGGAGCCAGTTTAAACTAGATAGCTCACATACGGAAAGGGGGATGTGTGAGCGTTGAAGATTCAACCCTTGAAGAAAGTGAAGAATTGAAGGAGATGTATGTCAATGTCTGTAAAGCAATGTCTGATAATTGCACGGTAATTGTTCAGAATATTCACAGAGTTGAGACGTTCAGTGAGTTATTTCACGCACCGGTGACAGTTAATGGCTGTGCTCAGTTGCAAGGGCTCCTCGATACAGGCTCAATGGCCTGCACGATAAGTGAAGAGGCAGAGCAGAGACTACTATCGGATAGCGTCTTGACCCCACATCAAGAACTCTCACAGCATATCATCCTTGTTGGCTGTGGAGGAGTACAAGTGCGCCCCAAGTGCATGTATGACATGGAACTAAGTCTGTATGGGGTAAAGTGCATGGTCCCAGTTCTGGTGATCACTGGTCAGAAAGACGACATAATAGTAGGCACCAACATGTTGAAACGTGTACTGCATCAGCTGAAAAACGAGAACAGTTATTGGACACTTATCTCGAGCAACACAAAAGGGTCTCCAGATGGCGAACAGTTTCTAGAAATGATGACCAGTCTCACAAGATGGAGGGGTGAAGATGTCCCAGGAAATGTAGGGACAGTGAAGCTAACTCAGGCGGTGACTCTCCTTCCCAAACAAGAGTACCTGCTGTGGGGAAGACTGCCAAGTAATATACCCAAGTCACCTGGGAGTACAGTTATGGTGGAGCCTACAACCTCCAGGTGCGTGCCTCGGGGCATTATGGTGGGGAGAGTGGTAACACCGCTATGGGGAGATGGCTGGACTCCCATGAAAATCACTAATATCTCAGACAAACCACTCACACTGAAAAGGAACAGCAGATCTCACACTGCTCCAGGGTTCCTGTCAGAGTGATGCTGGCTCTGTTGGAGTGACTCATGTGAAACAGGACGACAACGGTGACCTGAAAGACAGACTGCAGAAGTCTGGTCTAGGAAATGTCGACATTGATCATTGTGAAGCGAGCCCCTCCACCAAGCTCCAACTTGTGACATTGCTGGAGAAATATCAGGATATATTTTCAAAGCATAATCTTGACTGTGGAGAAGCCAAGGGCTTTGCCCATAGGATCCGCCTCACTGACGACCGTCCCCTTCCGTCTTCCATATCGCAGAGTGCCGCCAGCCCACTATCAAAAGCTGCGCCAAGTTCTCACCGAGATGGAGGAACAGGAAATCATACGGAAATCAATGAGTGAATATGCTTCTCCACTCGTGATGGTTTGGAAGAAAAATGGCGACCTCCGGATATGCACAGACTTTCGATGGCTGAATGCAAGAACTATCAAGGATGCTCATCCTTTGCCCCATCAATCGGACTGCTTGGCTGCCCTTGGCGGTAATGCTGTCTTCAGCACCATGGACCTCACGTCTGGATTTTATAACTTGCCCATGCATGAGGAGGACAAAAAGTATACCGCCTTCACAACACCATTAGGCCTGCACGAGTATAACAGAATGCCACAGGGGCTTTGCAACAGTCCAGCGTCCTTCATGAGGATGATGCTGAGTATCTTTGGCGATCTTAACTTCAGCAGTCTCTTGTGCTACCTAGATGATCTCTTGATATTTGTCCCCAATGAACAGCAGGCCCTCAGCAGATTAGAGGTTGTTTTCCAGAGGCTACGGGAGCACAATCTAAAGTTGAGTCCAAAAAAATGCCATCTGTTGCGGAGATCTGTGAAGTTTCTCAGACACATCGTTGACAGTGACGGTGTTGCTGTTGACCAAGAGAAGGTTGAGGTCATCACCAAAATGTCAAAGAGGGACTTGATGGAAGATGATGGCTGCGCTCCTTCAGTTCGCAGAGTGAAGTCGTTCCTGGGGATGGTATTTTATTACCAACACTACATACCAAATTGCTCCTCCATCGCAAAACCCCTGTTTGCTCTCACAGCTGGCCAGAAACGGAGAGGAAAGGCCGGAAGTACAGTCAGAATGCGGGAGTCTACAGAAAGCTCAAACCTGCGGATTGGACCCTTGACTGCGATTCCGCTTTCGCCGGCCTTAAGGGGAAGCTCCTGAATTGTGTGGTCCTGAGCCATCCAGACTTTTCTAAGCCCTTGGTTCTGTCCATTGATGCGTCTCTTGATGGCCTTGGGGCAGTTCTGTCCCAGATACCAGAAGGAGAAACGAAGGCACGCCCGATCGCCTTTGCCAGCAAGACCCTCACTGGCTCACAAAAGAGGTATCCTGCTCACCGACTGGAGTTCTTGGCGCTCAAATGGAGTGTTTGTGAAAAATTCAGCCACTGGTTGAAAGGCCACACTTTTACAGTGTGGACCGACAATAATCCTTTGACCTATATAATGACCAAACCAAAACTTGACGCTTGCAAACAGAGGTGGGTGGCAAAGCTTTTCCCATACACCTTCAGTATCAAACACATTCCTGGGGTAAAGAACATTGGGGCAGATGCCCTGAGTAGAGATCCGTTTGCTAAATCAGTGAGCCAAAGGTTGATCAGTGAGCCCTATGGAAGTCTTTTGGCCGAGGCGGAGGGAACCAAAGAGGAGAAAGTCCAAGATCTCTTCCGGAGTAAGACCCAGTGTCTCCAGGCACTTGATGCAGGGTGCTGTGTAACTATGGACCCCACTCAAGACAGGCTGGCCGGCAGTCAAGAACCCTCTCATGTGAAATCTGCTTGTGAAGCTCATGTAGAGTGGGAAAGGGGAGCAGAGATAAGAGCAACACAGTTTCTCAATGTTCTTCCCCAGGCGGTGCCCTCAGAACAAGACACACTTCCAGCCCTCTCCATCGGCGAGCTGAGGCACAGCCAGGAAATAGATCCAGTTATCAGGGAAGTCCTGCCACTCATTCAGAGGGGTGAGCCACCACCTAGGCGAGGGAGGAGGAGGTTAGCTCTTACGACCCAGACACTGTGCAAGCAGTGGCATCATCTAAAAGTCCAGGACGGAGTCCTATATAGGGTAACCAAAGACCCATTAAGCAGAGAGAAGAGGTATCAGTTTGTGCTGCCTGCTAGCTTGAAGGCCAAAGCTCTCGCTGGTGTGCATGATTTCGCTGGGCATCAAGGGCAGGCTAGAACAGCACACCTCGCCCGACAGCGTTTCTTCTGGCCGCAAATGGGAAGAGACATCAAGGAATATGTGAAATGCTGCCAACGCTGTATCCTTGCAAAGACCCCTGAACCAGCTGCCCGAGCTCCCTTGGAGAGCATTCGCACTTCGGCACCCATGGAGCTGGTGTGCATTGATTTTTGGAGTGCTGAGGACTGTAAGCAAAGATCTGTCGATGTGTTAGTCATAACAGACCACTTTACAAAATTGGCTCATGCCTTTCCCTGCGTAAACCAAACTGCAAAGCAAATAGCAAAGAAGTTATGGGATAACGTATTCTGCATCTACGGTTTCCCAGAGCGAATACATTCTGATCAAGGGGCCAATTTTGAAAGCAAACTCATAGCTGAACTCCTCAGCCTCACAGGGATTATGAAAACACACACAACAGCATACCATCCCATGGGAAATGGGCAAACCGAAAGGTTCAATAGGACACTTGGCAGTATGTTGCGTGCCCTACCCCTGACAGCTAAGCAACACTGGGCCCAACAGATACAGACTTTGACCTTTGCGTATAATGCCACAACTCATGAAACAACTGGATATCCTCCATTCTATTTGATGTATGGTCGAGTCCCCAGACTCCCAGTAGACATGGTCTTCAAACAAGTCTTGAGGGATCCAGTCGTGGTGAGTTATAAGACCTATGCAGAGAAACTGATGGCGAACCTCCATGTGGCTGCCGGCATAGCTCAGCAGCATGCGAGGAAAGGACAGCAACATCAAGCTGATGGCTACAACAAGAGAGTTCGTGGAACCCACTTGAACGTTGGCGACCGAGTTTTGTTAGCTAATAAAGCAGAGAGAGGGAAGAGGAAGTTAGCGGATAAGTGGGAAGCCACTATGTATACCATCATAGACCGGAACCCTCAGACTCACGTTTACAAAGTCAGAGACGAAAGTGGGAAAACAAAAGTTGTTCATCGGAATTTGATGTTGGACGTGAGCTTCTTGCCCATGCCAGAACTAAGCAATGAAGAGACGAATGGAGCTGCCTCGGATGTGGCCAGTGAGTTTCAGCCTCCTTCTGTTGATGCTTTGAGTGGCCTAGCAGTAGATGCTGCTGAGGACCGTACATGTTCGTGGTTAAACGCATCCTCTGACTCTGAGTCTATTGGAGAAGCTGATGAGTCTGAGATGGAGAATGAGATGCCCCACTCTCTGTCCAGGAAGTCTGTTCAACTGACACCCACGAGAGCCCAGTCTAAAGAGGTCAGAGGCCAAGGGGAAAATGAATACTCACCTGTGAGAGACTTGTCGGACTCCAGTGACCCCCCTGATTTGCACATGACTGACACTGACTCTGTTGCCCCAATTTATGTTCCTGACTTAGATGAGACAGGGTCTTCGGACGTCAATTCACCTGTTACACTGATTGATAGTCAGATACCTTCCCAAGTACAAGGGTTTGAAAGTCAGGTTGTCAGAACACGTACTGGCAGGGTTGTTAAGGCAGTCGATCGCTTGATAGAGAACATGGTGCAAAAACCACTCACCAAGGGTTTTGTTACAGGAGTCAGAAGGTCACTGTCTTTCCGTTCTTTATTTTAGATACATTTTTGAGATTAAGATATTTTTCTTTATTACCAGTAGTATGACCTGAGTCATGAGATGTTCATATTGGAGGGAAAGTGTTCCAAGATTACATATGGTGTATAAGGCATCATATTCACTAGAAGGGGCAGTAGCCTGATCAACTGCTGTTTTCTTTTAACTTACTTTGTAAGTAGCTTTATACGCTGTATATGGGAAATGGAGTCCCAGGGCTATCTTGGACCAAGTGGACAAGAGTTTTATTCTATATGTTTTTGGTTATTTTCCACCCTCGAAGTGTGAAGGATTTTGGTGAAATTAAAGAGGGGTGAATGTAACAGGTCAAAGAATTACAGATTTTTGCAACCGTTCATTTTCTATTTTTTATTTTATTTTGTGAGTTGATTTCACCAAAATATTGTATTGTTCAGCATATCGTGTAGTCTACAGATATTGGGAGAGTTAGTTGTGTAAGTGCGCCCTCTAGAGTGTTGGTTTGGTTATATGCGGAGGGATCTCATGCTTTTCTCAGTCTGCATTGTACTCGGCTGGGAGAGGTATGTGTTCACTTCGGGCGTGATATAAACTTGATATACCTGTTAAAACTAAAACGTTTCAGTGCACATAGTAACTTGTATGTATATTATATGATGAGTGTACGTACATTTAATCAAGCTGTGTCGTGAATTTAGCTATTTTTGAGAGTTTGAGAAATTGCTAACTTAGCTAACCTCGTGTTTTGTTTAGCTGTAAGTTAGCAATCGTCTATCCTCTTGTGATGAAGCCCACGTTGTTCTTTTTATGTTAGGCGGATTCTGGTCGAGGGTAGAGTTTTGAACATTTTCTCTCCTTGATGTTGAACAGGTATGTATTCCCTATATCAGGTTAAAAATATGTGTTCATTTAAAATGTTTTCATGTATTGATTAGTGTTTAATGGCACTGAAAAGCTCAAATGTGAAGGATTACATGTTGCTTCGTGCATATTACTGTATGTATTACCTATTTGAAAGATGGTTTATGTCATGTTGCACAGTATTAATGTAAAGGCTAAAAGCTCAGAGTTTTTGGCAGAGATAACATGCAATATGACACATACATAAGATATACACCAGATGCAATGTTTATTTTCCAATTATGTTGTATTTTATTCCTTGTATTTTTGAATGTGATTATATTCAGTCTGCATTGTACTCGGCTGGGAGAGGCGGATTCTAGTCGAGGGTAGAGTTTTGAACATTTTCTCTCCTTGATGTTGAACAGATTGAGAGAGTTGTACACAATAAAGTGCCTTCAAGTACGCCAGTGTCTTGTCTTCAGTGCACCGGAACACAACGCAGTAGTCGGCAACGAACAGACCGCGCCGGCTACAAATGCACTGGTCAAAAGTAGTTCAATGTGAATAGGGTGCCACGTGCTCCGTCATCTCGCTGAGTCTGGCCTTGGACTCCCGGTACCTCTGTCATCTTACCTGTTTGAAGAAGCCATTCGTAGTAATTACCGTCTGACCATTTTCAACAGTGCAGCTTTGCTAAGGACTGATCTGAAGTCATGGTCCATATGGAAGTAGATTCTCCCAGGGCTTGCCAGGAATTGTGGCCAGGTATTTCCTCACTCCTCGGCACATTGCACCGATTAAAGAAGAAAGTTGTCCACTGAAAATGTATCTTCTAAAACTCGCTTTACGCCACAAGCTTGAGTGATGGGGTTCACTTCCAAAAAGGCATTTCCTATATAGCCATACTATAATTTAAAGGCAGACATCAGCGGGCAAACAATTATTTAAGATGAATTCAAATTGAAGGATGATTTAAGCGTACGAGGGATAGAAGTTGGAAAACATCATGGTGTCATCACATCAGACATCACTCTTAAACTTGCTGGAACTGTAATTGAGACTGAGAGTTGAGGTTCAGTTTTATAACTTGTATATAGATAGATAGGATGGAAAACATTATTAACCCCCAAGGACAAATTGATTTAATTTGTTGGAGGGCCAATGTGGGGGTCACAGGTCAGGATCAGACCACCTCCCCCTAAAGCATGACACGGGAAAGGTCAGGGGGGCAGATTCCCAGCCAGTAAAACACCCTGAGTGGAAATGTGTGTGTATGTGTCCTCATCTCCTCTACCACTCAGCGGGTTAATGTCTATCCATCCTCCCGCTGGCTGCAGCAACAGGAAGTGAGGTCATGCAGACAGTGTTTTATCAGGCCTTCAGGGAGCCAGTAAATCAGTTCTGTCTGTGTGTGTGCGTGTGTGTGTGCGTGCGTGCATATGTACATGTGCAGTCAGGGTATACGGTGCATGACTCCAAAGGGTAAATCACGCTCTATGTGTGTACTCTCTGTATGAGAGTGTGGGCCTCTCTTAGCAGCAGAGATCTGTCAGTTATGCGGGGAGTATGTGGGAGTCCTCTACTGTTCTACAGTGAATTATCTTGGCACCTCAGCAAACTCATCATCGTCTCCCAAAGTACCTGCAGCTTCCCCTTCTCTTTCCTCTCTGTTTGTCTTTCCCTCCGTTGTCTTCTCTCTTCTTTCATTAAGAGCTAAATAAACCAGTGAAGAAGCCTAGCACCACTAGGACTGTGTTCCAGAGCTAGGCATGTCCAGTTGCTCTCTATCCCTCAGTGTTCTGTTGACACATGTCAGGAGGGAACCGATGTGGATGTGGTGGAGGAGTCAGGCGCAGGACACAGAGGTTAAGTCCAACAGACTTTAATAACCCAAAGTCAAATGTCCAAAAGTAACACGACCTCGACAAAACAAGAGGCGAGGGAGAATTACGCATACACGCGTAAACACTAAACACAAAACAAACAGAGTGCAAACACGTAGCTCCGAACAGCATGACAGTGAAAACAACACACAATCATACTAGTGCAAAACAAGGAACTTATACGACACGTAATCAACACACAAATGGACACAGGTGTAACAGACAGACAAAAGCAATCAAATAACGAAAACATAGAGCGGTGGCAGCTAGTACTCCGGGGACGGCGAACGCCGAAGCCTGCCCGAACCAGGAGGAGGAGCAGTCTCGGCCGAAACCGTGACAACACATCCTATCATTACTCACTGCTAGTTGTTCAGCAGGATCCATTCTGAGTTTTCAGTCTATGTATAGTCTTCCAGAGGCTAAACATGAACAAATCTGATGTTTTCCACTTAAAAGGAAAATATAAAAGCATACTTGGAGGCTGCTCGGAGGCTTTCTTCCCCACCCCAAGGCCGGTATAGCTCTACCAGTGTTGCCAGATTCTATTGCCACTTTCTAGCACAATCAGAACCAAAATCCTGCCCAATCCACTAAAAAGTAGCCACATTTTAACAGATTTCTCTGTGAGCTGGGTGGGCGGGATTTGTATGTTTCTTGCATCGCATTTCTTTTAGGTGTGAAACTACCCAATCTGGCAACACTGAGCTCTACCTCCAGGACCACCAGTGGTAATGAGGGGATAGTAGAGAGGGGCCAGGGGAGGAAGCAGAGGGGGTTGTGGTTGTAGTTACTGGTGCTTCTTCATTTTAACAGAGGTGTGGTCTCCTTGATGGCTTTCTCACACTCCTCTCTCTGGACTGTTAAGCACTTTAGGCCCTGATCTCTCCCCCTACCTTCCTTTTCACTCCTCCTCTCAGACCAACAGCCCTCTTCCTCTGTGTTAGTCTTCAGCTGTGACAGACGCACAGAAGGGTGTCCCCCCTCCTCTAAAAGCTCAGACACACCGGTTGGATTGTCAAACATTTGCCTGCCGACAGTTTTTTATTTATTTTTATTTCACCTTTATTTAGCACTTAGCACTTCTGAACAGTGTCGGCAGTCAATCTCTTATGTGTTCATTTACATTTACATTTTAGTCATTTAGCAGACGCTCTTATCCAGAGCGACTTACAGTTAGTGAATACATATTTTATGTATTCACTAATGTATTCACACTGTATTTGTTCACACAGCAAAGACCTTGGAAGTCGTCAGCCACTCAGCCTTGTCATCTCATCTCAGCCACTCAGCCTAATGCACTTGTCATCTCCCGTCTGGACTACTGCAACTCGCTGTTGGCTGGCCTCCCTGCCTGTGCCATTAAACCCCTACAACTCATCCAGAATGCCGCAGCCCGTCTGGTGTTCAACCTTCCCAAGTTCTCTCACGTCACCCCCCTCCTCCGCACACTCCACTGGCTTCCAGTTGAAGCTCGCATCCGCTACAAGACCATGGTGCTTGCCTATGGAGCAGTGAGGGGAACGGCACCTCTGTACCTTCGGGCTCTGATCAGTCCCTAC
The DNA here is from genome assembly GCF_020615455.1 of Coregonus clupeaformis. Taxonomy (NCBI): domain Eukaryota; kingdom Metazoa; phylum Chordata; class Actinopteri; order Salmoniformes; family Salmonidae; genus Coregonus; species Coregonus clupeaformis. The sequence goes on along the minus strand of NW_025533887.1, from coordinate 316,918 downwards.
ACCCAAACGAGGGCATTGCGTTCATCCACCTCTGGCCTGCTGGCTCCCTTCCTCTGCGGAAGCATAGTTCCCGGCTCAGCCCAGTCAAAACTGTTCGCTGCTCTGGCACCCCAATGGTGGAACAAGCTCCCTCACGACGCCAGGACAGCGGAGTCACTCACCACCTTCCGGAGGCATTTGAAACCCCACCTCTTTAAGGAATACCTGGGATAGGATAGAGTAATCCTCCCCCCCCCAAAAATTGTAAAGTGGTTATCCCACTGGCTATAGGGTGAACGCACCAATTGGTGAGTCGCTCTGGATAAGAGCGTCTGCTAAATGACGTAAATGTGCCCTTGAGCAAGGCACTTAACCCTAATTGCTCCTGTAAGTCGCTCTGGATAAGAGCGTCTGCTAAATGACTAAAATGTAATGTAAATGTTGTTAAAATACTCCAAACCAGAAGGTGGTAGTAGCGTTGTTTGACAATGCATATATGTGCGTATTGCTTATGGTCTAGATTCCAAGTTATCTGCGCTAATGTCGTTATTTTGTACAAAGCCCTTGTTGATACTAGCCAGATGGCCACTACTAGATAACTACCTAGCAAGATGATGAAGAAACAATTTAAGGCACTCTCCATAATCCCATATTGCCAGTGCCAGCCCATAGCCAAATGTTTAGCTAACTAGTTAATGTTAGCATATTCGCTAGCTAGCACAACATAGCTAGCTAGCTAAGGACATTGCACTAACTAGGCAGCTAACACAGGCAGCTTTTTAATGGAAACTATCTAATCCATTGTGATTTAATTATAATGGCAATACTAACTACAGTGGTTAGCTGTCTTGGAGGAAGTATTTAGTGTTGTGTGCATTGCGTCTGTGCACTTATCTAGCTACCATCCCATAGCCTACATTGCATATGAAGTGTGTCTGGCTCATCTGTGGATGTACGCAGAAAATGCCCTCTTTAAAAAATAAATAATTGCTGGCTCCCCCACATGGGGTTTCGTGCTCTCTGACTGGCTCAAAGTCAAGTTATTGGCCACTGACAAGCATTGCTATTCTACAAGTAGAATCGGTAGGTTCGTTGCTACTGGGTCGGCACGCAGCAGGTACCATTTTTGTTCTAACAAGAGAAGGAACGGCCTCCCTCTGTCATGGCCCAGTACTAAATGACTTTGTAGGATGGTGTGATGAATCACACTTGGTCCTCAATACCAACAAGATCAAAGAGATGTGCATAGATAGACTTCAGGAAGCGAACAACACCCACCTCTGCAACAACTATCAGAGGTCAGAACATAGAGATTGTAGAGGAATACAAATATCTGACTGTCCACTTAGACAATAAGCTTCAGTAGAGTAAATCTACAGACCTGATTTACAAAAAGAGTCAACAGACTGTACTTTCTCAAAAAGCTGGGATCTTTTAATGTTAACTGTACTATACTGACTGTGTTTTACAAATCTTAGTATTTAAACTTTTTGCATTGTTTGTTGGTTTGGCAATGCCACTGTCAGACAGAAAAATATGCTGAGAAGGATTATCACCACAGCAAGCAAGGTGATGAGATCTTTAAGTTCAGAGCCCTCAGCAAGGCTCACAAAAACATTTTAGACCCAAGCCACCCCGTACCTGAACTTTGAACTACTCCCCTCTGGGTGCAGGTATAGGGCACCCCCGGCAGGAAAAACAGAACTAGACAAACATTTGTGCCAGGTGTGATATCCCTCCTAAACAGCTTGGGCTAATGTTCCTATCCACCAGTAAGGCCAGCAGGCTAGTCTCTTTCATTGATATATACTGTATGTAACTGTTATGAATTTTGTATTGTCAAGTTGTTGTCTACTGTATAAACGCCACTTTAAAAATGTGCATGATAGTGCAACAAAATGTCCCCATGGGGACAATAAAGTCAGTAATGTAAAGTAAGTACTCATCGGCAGTATATCGGCAGTGAGATTCTCAGTGTGTTTCATGCTTAACAGCCCCACCATAGTCACAGTGTCAACACTGCTGTTTGACCACTGTGCTTCATCTCTGTAGAAAACTCATTCAGATGTAGAAAGCTCAGTGATGTGGCAGTAACCGGTAAAGACACATTCCTGTATTTCATTACAAACTGCAGTTTATTGTCCAATTTCAGATGAGTGTTTTCTAGTCTGGCTGGGCTAGAGGCTGGAGCTCTCACCTGTGTCACAGACAGATGTCATGTGTTCATCATACCCCCCCTCCCATCCCTCCTCCACACCAAACCCCCCCACACACACACACACACACACACACACACACACACACACACACACACACATACAAACACACAGGTGAGCTGAGGCACATCTGTCTTAGAGTTATCACTCTCCTCCTCAGCAACACTTTCATTAGGAGTTGGCAGAGGCAGCCTGCCTCGTGCGCACACACACACACACACACACACACACACACACACACACACACACACACACACACACACACACACACACACACACACACAAACCACTGGATCCACAGCAACTCAAAAGCTTTTCTGGGAGTGTGAGTGAGGAAGGATCTTTGGGTTCTCTGCCTCTCCTAGCAGCCTGTCATTCATCACTCAAGCTGTTTGCTAACTCTGCTTCATGCGTTGCCAAAATATGTAGCTCTGTTTGTGCTCAGACAATCCTACATTTCACACATACACACACGCACACCATTCACCTGCACTGCACAGGCCCCAGAAGCACTGAGAATACTGGGCCTCAATTGGCTCTCAGTCACTGCAGCAAATAGCTATCGCCATAATGAAAGGTTTTTTAATACGAGTAGCTGTTTTCCCCTGATGTGTCTTTGTCAAACTGTGGAAGTTTATTTAGTGGTGAAAGTCATTCTCAATCATTTTAGCGTTCAACTGTCTAGGTAATTAGCAGGTTCAATGCAGCGAAGGGGTATTTTGGAATGACACCCTCCATTATATGGTGTGCAAGGACTGAACACTCGTTGGTGCAACACAGAATGTACCGAGATAGAAGGAGAGATTGTGGGTGTCTTTATGCCAACAAAGTGTGATTCCAGAGTTTCTACAGTGTTAAGTAGCCTTAGTTATGTTATTTTAAGGACCTATCTTGTGCTTCCTCGCCACAGCGCTACCGTGTCCTCAAGCAACTCAGCGAGAAGAAGCTGAAGGGTTTTTAAAGTGGACAACTTAAACGAAAACCATTCTCTTTTTTCATGAGTGTTCCAGAAGACAGACCTTCATTGCCAGGACAAATAGTGATGTTGTTTCCAAACCAAACTTCAAGGTCTTTAAGTGAGTGTGTGTGTGTGTGTGTGGGGGGTCACATATTAACAGAGCTCTCTGCCTAGGCTTCCTCACGGCACCATGACAACCAATACTTACAAAGTAATCCTTATTTTGAATATTTTTGAAATATACCAAAAAAAAATTGGGCTGAGAATATAAGACTTATAACTCTGAGAGAGCATCCAAGGGCTAGAATGATGTATATAGAATGTATGACAAAGAATAATTTTTAAATATAATTCTAAAATCTTCAGAATTCTGAGATTTTGTCCATAATACAGAATTCAAGCCCGACATTCCAATCTCATTATGACTCAACAATTACGCTAGGCTACAACCATAGAATTTGGAATTAGAACTTGGCTACAACAAGTTCCAAACCAAAGAAAACAACCAGCATATCCATTCACCACACCATAACTACTCAAGTGTATATCTTTTTAAATCTTCATAAGTGGACAGACATCGCGGAGGAGAGGTGAGTTAGAACATAATAATGTGTAAAAGTGTTTGACTTCTAAGGAAATCAGTGAAGGTAGGCCTACTTATTACCATTTAATAAATTATACCAGTTAGCCTGAAGGTAACTGAAGTTGGAAAAACTGGCATGGCCAGACAGTTTTAAGAAAATGACATGGAAAAATTCACACAAAATAAAATAAATAAGGAATACATGTTTCTCCATACATATTGATGCAGAGAGAAGTCATTGAGATGGAGAAAGAGATGACTGAAAGTGAGGAGATGGAGAAAGGCAACAAGATGAGGGGGACGAGAGATTGAAAGACAAAGAGAAATGGAGGGGCTGCTGAGAATGAGAAAGGAGATTGAGACTTGTAACAAGGTAGACCACTACCGGTGGAAGCTGCAGAGAGAGGTGTTGGAGGAAGTCAACAAGGTGAGGGTGGAACCAGAGCAAGAAAGAGAAAGGCTAATTGAAGAGTTGCTGAGACAGATAAGGGAGACTGAGGCTTCTATTGAGGTAAACTGCTACCAATGGAAGCTGGAGAGAGAGTTGTTTGAGAAACAGAGAGAAAGTGCAGTGTCAGACAGAAAAAATATGGAGCTCAAGATGGCAAAGCTGAAGGTGCAGAACATACTGCACTTGGCCAAGATAGGGAAGTTGACCGTGGAGAACACGAGGCTGTCAGCTGAGAATGAAAGGGTGAGAGAGGTGTCGGACAAACAGAGAGAAAGCGCAGCGACCGACAAACAAACAATGGTGGACAAGATATCAAAGGTGAAGATGTCCTTGGCCAAGTTATGGAAGGTGACAGTGGAGAACAAGAAGAGACTGTTAGCTGAGAATGAAATGGTGGGGAAGGAGAGGGTGAGAGAGAGGAATGGATGGAACCTCATAAGAAATGGTTTGGAGACAGCTTTGGCCAAAGCAGACCAGGAGAGGAATCAGACCCTAGTAGCCTGGAAGGAGGACAGGGGGAGATGGGCCAAGGCCAAGGCTGGCCTACGAAGCCTCTTGGATCAACGGGGGGAAAGATGGATGAAGGAGAAGGAGGAGATTAAGAGGAGGAGCACGCAGGCAGCAGAGGAGTGGATAATTGAGCTGAGAGAGAAGGAGAGAGCGATAGAGGCTCTGGAAAGAGAAAAGATGAGGATTCTGTGCCTGAATGGACAAGAGAAGAAGGGATGGGAGATGGAAAAGAGAGAGATGGAGAAGGAGAACTGGAAGATTACAGAGGAGCGGGAGAGAAAGAGTAGTGAAATTGAGAAAATGCAAAAGGGACAAAGAGAGATGGGCAATAGAGAAGAGGGATGTGGTGGAGAGGATGAAGGAGGCGTACATAAAGCTGTACCAGATGCAGACTGCCCTGAGGTTCAGAGAGCAAGAGCAGGCACAGGTACAGTACTCCATTTAACCAGTCACAGTTCAGGGAGGTCATAAGTCACCTCCTAATGGTTATACTATCAGATTCAACAGATTAAGTTGACTGCATGCTAGAGAAGGAGTAATAATAATATTTCAGATCACTGACCAACATGTATGGACTTTCTCTTTCAGATGGAAACTAAACGCGCCCAGAGAGTCAGGGCAAAGCAGGAGAAAAAGGAGAGGAAAGAAAGAGACTTGTTGGAGAAGAACAAAGTAAAAGAACTGCTCAGAGCTAGAAAAGCAGAGAGTAAGGAAGAAGTGAGGAAGAATAAGGAGAGGGTGAAAGCCCACCTGGACGAGGTGGCAAGGAACTATAACGAAAAGAAACAGAGGGAGAAAGAAAGAGAAAAAGCTGTTGAAAAAGGCAAATGGCAAAAAAAATCACATGGTGTACATCCCAGACCTCATACTGAAGATGATGTAAGAACACAACGCATATGGAAGAGTAAATATTATCAGCTAGCATTGGTCAAAAGTTCATTTCTATCTTCTTTCATTTAGTGGAATACTTCATCAATAAAATAATATGAGCATTTATTTGTCAGCATTCATTCCCATATGGAAGAAAGAACACACAAAATATGAGAAAAGTATAAGGTGTGGAGAGGGCACGACAAAGCCTATTCGAGAGCATCCTGACTGAGATGAGAAATTCAATGAAATAATAGAATTATGAAATTGTTGTGTTGAATCAATCAATCAATGAATCAAATTGTGTTTACATGTGTTTAAGACTCACACGTACCTCAGCCTGTTTCTTCCACTTCATGATCAGGGTATCATTGCCGACCCTCAACCTGTTAACATGTCCTCTAGTGGCATCAGAACATAGGCAGATGGCCATGGAGTTCAGAGTGAAGAATATCTTCTCACAGCATCCTCCCCTCCACAGCTCCATCTCCAGGCATGTTGGTACAAACTTCATTTTATTTTGCCTGCTGGTGAACAAGGCCATTGACAGCACCATCCATGTCCCTCTGTCAAGGAGGTCCTGCTTCTTACGTTGAAAGTCGTCTCTGAAAAGAGGAGACATTAGAAGGTTTCTTCTCTTAGTTTAGTCTTTTGTCTCGGACAAGGCTTACATGTCAGAGGCGTACTTACTTTACTAATTGACTTGTAGAAACAGTACAACTATATACAACATGTCAATTGTGAAATGATTGATATTGGACATCTAGTGTGAACAAGATATTGGGTTAATCCTCACATTGTGGTGATTTCTCTACCTTTAGATGAGGTCTACTTTGAGGTTTCTGGCCTGGGGAAGGGTTGCCCTCTAACAGGTGGTCATCAAAGGTGCCTTCTCCTCTGCCCACGCAAGAGTCTCACTCCAGGAAAAGGTCTGAAAGACCTCTGTCTCCACCGGTTGGGACAAGGGACCATCTTTTTCCTGCACTAACTCCTTTTCTCTGAAAGTACATAGAAATCACACAAACCTATGATCCTACATTGTAGATGTATGGTATGGCATATCAACTGAATTATAATCTCAAGTCTAAAAAACAATCACTCTTATCACATACTTCTACTACCTTCCCTCTTGATGATGTCCTCTTTGTACTTCTTCACGTGTGACCTCATAAACAAAGCATGGAGGTATTGATGGCAATCCAGGTAATATCTGGCCCTGGTAAGGGGACAAGACCCATAGACTGGAGGTGTCCTCTTCACCTTGGGGACAGGGGACTTTGTTGGTCTTCCAGACAATCTCACCTTCTTCTCCTTAGCTGGTGTAACAGCCAATCTCACCTTCTTCTCCTTAGCTGGTGTTCCAGCCAATCTCACCTTCTCCTCCTTAGCTGGTGTAACAGCCAATCCCACCTTCTTCTCCTTAGCTGGTGTAACAGCCAATGTCCTCTTCTTACCCTTCTTCTGGGTCTTGGTTGTTAGTGTGGCCAAGCACGGCCGGCACAGAAATGAGGTTTTAGATGGAGACACAGGATCCAGTGGTCTGGCAGTAGGAGGACTGGTCAGGGACAAAACACTTGTCCTATTGTACCCTCCTCTGCCTTTAACTCATTCTAAACTACAACCTACATATCGATTCTCAGACATATTGTCCTCACAACAGTCTGTCTCTCCCTATCTCTCAATACTGTATGTATGTGTGTGTGTCTATATAGTAAATGCTATATGATATGGTTATATATTGATAATTATATATTACATTTATATAAATGACAGTAGTGTGTATATATATATATATATATAAATATAATGTGTAAAACTAGCAGTGTGAATGTTAAAACAATAAATGTTATAGAATAAGAGTTTACTGAAAATAATAAGTAATTAAGTGAATAATGGAACAAATGTAGTGAATGTGCCTGTTTGTAAATGAAACCTAGGCTATACAATTATTGTAATATGTAAAATAAACATATCTTTCTATGATGTATCTTTCCTGGTTGTTATTTCTCAGTGTCTCTGGACAGAAAATGTGCCAAGTCAATAAAGTTATGCGCCCAATTTTGTGTTTACTGACGCCTGTAATGATCTGCAAAATGTTGATTGGTTGACAGCCCATCTGTAGATTGTGTGATTTGATTGGACAACGAGTATTTGGAGCCCTTGGTCTAAGTCATTGGATATTCAAATGACACAGTTGCAAAAAAAAGGAGCAAAAAGTCGGTGGTTGAATTTCATTAACATTTAATGAAAAAGTATGGATTTCAGCAAAAAAAGAAAGACACGCAACTACAGAGGATAAATGATAAATGAGTAAACGTGAACTACACTCTTAAAAGAAAAGCTTCCTGTAGGATCCTTTAGGATAATATAAGGTAAAAAATATACATTAAGATTAATTTCCAAGCCTATACTCTGCCATCAGCTCGATTTGTTGAACCGTTGAAGACTTCAGGGGTTCTTTGAAGAAGCCTTTTCAAAAGAGGGGTTCGTTTTGGAACCAGCAGCGCCCTCGTGAGTAAAGGCCGCTCCAGCGCAGAATTCAAATTGAGACCGTTGGTCAAAAGACAACTGGAAGCGGGAAGCGCGCGGATGGTTGGAGAGACGCGACCAATAAGAGATGACTTGCAACGGATTGACGTGAATGGTGAGTCATACCTTAGCTATTCGCTAGCTAAGATAATAATTCATCAAACTACTATCAAATAACTTAAAAACAATACATCATGTAATGTACTCTTGGTTTTTTCATCAGCTAGCCAAGCTACATAGCCTGTAATGTTAGCTGGTAATTGTTGTATAAATGTTGGTACGTTTTAGCTAACGTTAGCTACAGTAGCTAGCTAGTTAAAGTTACTGTAACGTTAGCTAACTTTAGCTAGCTAGACTCAATATTGAGAAATTGTAGTCATTTAAACCCATGATATACTTTCTCACCATCTCCTTCCATCCTCCTCCCTTTAGTACCTGGCTTATCCTGCCCCTGTCCAGTTAAGTGGTGGAGAGTTTGGGAGCTGTGAGCTCGGATAGAGAAATGTATCAACCACCACGAACAGGTAAGACACACACACACACACACACACACACAGATGACCCAATGTAGATTATGTTCGACTTGACAAAAAGAAGAATACATAAAACAGATCAGATTAGTTAGATGCATTTGATATTGAATATTCATGTTGTTTATGTTGTGTTTGTGTCTAATTGATGTATTTCTGTAACGATCCCGGCGGTCTGAGTCGGGTCCTGTCTGGTGACGAGTGTTTCTGGTCGTAGCTCCTGTTTCCCGAGGGTTCGGGGAACGCTCCGGGAGCGCTCTTGTTTCCGCACCTGCTTCCCATCAGCAATCGGCACACCTGGGCCTAATCATCACCCTTCTTAGGGTCTGGCCCAACATCCAGTTCCTGCCGGATCGTTAGCCATGAACAGTATGTTTTGCCGGCGTATTAGCCTCAGTACTAGAGTTAGTGTTTGTTGTTTTGTTGCACCCTGTTGACCTGCCTGGTACTTACCTCCGTTTTTGTTCTCCCCACAGTCACTCGCCCGAACCTCTACCCAACCTCTGCCTGATGGTCGGCGGCTGCCGAGCCATCATCGGATCAACCACTGGACCCTCTACAACTCCTCCACGCCGCCGCTCTGTTCCCTGGATTATTTCCCCTTCACCCTTGGTTCAGTAAATAAACACTCACCTTTTGACACCACTTACCTTGTCCTGGTCTGCTTCTGGGTTCTGGCTTAGTAAACCGTGACAGAACGATCCGGCCAGTAATGAACCCAGCGGACCTGGACTCTGTTCGCCATGCTATTACCCAGCAGGAGAAGATGTTGGGCCATCATAGCACGGTACTACAGGAGATCGCGTTGTCAGTTCGAACCTTTCTACCGGTCTGACGGAGGTCCAGAACCAACGCAAGTGGCCGGTGGAGGATCCACTACCGGTTTCATCCATCTCGCCTGCCGCTTCTGAAGCTGTGGCCATCCGTGAGCCCAAGGTTCCGACGCCGGATAAATATGAGGGGGAGCTGGGAAGATGCCGTTCCTTCCTTATGCAGTGTGGACTAGTGTTCGATCTACAGCCCTACTCTTATGCCACAGACAAGGCTAGGATAGCCTTTGTGATTGAGTTGCTGCGTGGTCGTGCGCTGGAGTGGGCTTCAGCCGCTTGGGAACGACAGGATCCCTGCATGGCTTCATACCAGGGGTTCACGGCCGAGATGAGGAAGCTCTTCGACCATTCCGTCCCGAGGGAGGGAACGCAGCTAGGCGCCTGTTTTCGCTCGCCAAGGAACTCGCAGCGTGGCCGACTTCGTGATTGAGTTCAAGACGTTGGCTGTGGAGAGTGGGTGGAACGAGGAGTCTCTGCAAGCGGCCTTTTACCAGGGTCTGTCGGAGCAGCTCAAGGATGAGTTGATCTCCTATCCGGAGCCTAGTGACCTGGACAGCTTGGTAGCCTTGTCCATTCGGGTGGATAATCGAGTCCGAGAGCGAAGGAGGGAGAAGCAATGGGGTCCGTCCAATCGATCAGTTTCTCAGTTCCCAGTCGGGTCGGGTGGTGGACCAGAACACATCGATCATTCTCCACCACAGTGGATTAGTGGAGAGGTCCTCTCTCCCGATTCGAACCCATGCAAGTGGGGCGGCACGGGTTAACCAAGGAGGAGCGTCAACATAGACGTAAGACCAACTGCTGCCTCTACTGTGGTAGCTCGGGACATTACATCTCCACTTGTTCCCGGCGGTCGTCAAACTGCCCGGCTCGCTAAAGTTGGGAGGACTTTTAGCGAGCCAGTTTCAACCTCTCAGTACCTCTGTCAGACCCCGCTTCCCGGCTACCCTTGTGAACAGGAATCAGAGCTTAGCGCTTAACGCTTTTATCGATTCAGGTGCCGATGGAAGCTTTCTTGATGCCGAAAGTTGGTGGAACAGCTGGGGCTTTCCAAGGAGCAATTGCCGGAAGCCATTGAAGCGACCACTCTGAACGGCAGTAGTCTGGCACGTATCACGATGAGGACTGAACCGGTTAAGATGCGGTTGTCAGGGAATCATTCTGAGATGATTTCATTTTTCATTCTGCCGTCTTCCCATGTTCCTCTGGTCCTTGGATACCCCTGGCTGAAGGAACACAATCCCACGTTCGATTGGGTGACGGGCAAGGTAACGAGTTGGAGCCTGGATTGTCATGCTAACTGTCTCAAGACTGCCTGCCCCCATTCGGTTCCCAGTCAGGTGATTGAGGCTAAACCTCCAGATTTGTCCCTGGTTCCCGAGACATATCACGATTTGGGGGAGGTTTTCAGTAAGCAGAAGGCTCTGTCACTCCTCCCCACCGACCATATGATTGTGCCATCAACCTGGTCCCTGGAGCTGTCTACCCCAAGGGAAGGTTATACAGTATCTCCCGACCTGAACGTGAGGCGTTGGAGACCTACATCAAGGAGTCCCTAGCTGCTGGTCTCGTTCGTCCCTCGTCATCACCCCTGGGGGGCAGGATTCTTCTTTGTGGGTAAGAAGGATGGCTCTCTTCGACCATGTATTGACTATCGGGGGTTGAATGACATCACGGTCAAGAACAAGTATCCCCTGCCCTTGATGAGTTCTGCCTTCGACTCCTTACAGGGTGCTACGGTGTTCACCAAGTTAGACCTACGCAATGCGTATCACCTGGTCCGGATCAGAGAGGGGACGAGTGGTTGACGGGGTTTCAATACACCGATGGGGCACTTGAGTATCAGGTGATGCCGTTTGGACTGACCAATGCTCCAGCGGTATTCCAGAGTATGGTGAACGACGTCCTGAGAGATATGATCGGTCTCTTCGTGTTTGTTTACCTGGATGACATTCTGATCTTCTCGAAGGAACCTTCCGACCACGTCCAGCATGTCCGGCAGGTTCTGCAGCGATTGTTGGAGAATCGCCTGTTCGTGAAGGCCGAGAAGTGCGAGTTTCACGCCCACACAACATCCTTTCTCGGGTACATCATCTCCAGGGGAGAGATTAGGATGGACCAGGAGAAGGTTAGAGCGGTTCTGGAATGGGCCCAGCCCGGTCACGAGATTGCAGCTCCAGAGATTTTTGGGGTTTGCGAATTTCTACCGCAGATTCATCCGGGGATTACAGCCGTGTGGCCGCTCCATTAACTGCCTTGACTTCCAGCATCAGGACCTTCAAGTGGAATCCGGAGGCGGATCGAGCGTTTCTGGATTTGAAGAGGCGATTCACCAACGCACCGATTCTCTCTCAACCGGACACGGCCCGTCAGTTCGTTGTTGAAGTGGACGCGTCTGATGTGGGAGTTGGCGCCATCCTGTCGCAGCGATGCTCCACGGACAGTAAACTCCATCCCTGCGCCTACTACTCGTCGCCTTTCACCTGCGGAGAGGAATTACGATGTGGGTAACCGGGAGCTTCCGCGGTGAAACTTGCCTTGGAGGAGTGGCGCCACTGGTTGGAGGGGCGGAGCAACCGTTTATTGTCTGGACGGACCACAAGAATCTTGCTTACGTGCAATCGGCGAAACGTCTCAACTCCCGGCCAGGCCAGGTGGCGTTGTTTTTCGGACGATTCAAGTTTGTCCTGACGTTCCGACCTGGGTCTAAGAACGGCAAGGCGGACGCCTTGTCCCGGATGTTCTCCAAGACGGAGGAGAGTGGGTCCAAGACCGAGACTATTCTCCCCCCGGAACTGCGTCGTGGGAGCAGTCATGTGGAAGATTGAGGAGGAGGTGCTGGCGGCCCTTCGACTCAGCCCGGTCCCGTAACGGTCCACCCGGTCGGTTGTTTGTGCCTGAGTCGGTTCGTCCTGCTGTTCTCAAGTGGTCCCACGCCAGTAAGATGGCTTGTCACCCTGGCGTGGCTCGGACTATGGCGTTTCTTCGCAGACGTTTTTGGTGGCCTGCCATGGCCGAGGATACTCGGGTTTTGTTGCTGCCTGTCCAGTGTGTGCGCAGAATAAGAGTACCAATCGGCCCAGCTCTGGACTACTTCACCCCCTTCCTATTCCCGGCGTCCATGGTCGCATCTGGCCCTGGACTTCGTCACGGGGTTGCCCGTTCTGAGGGGAACACGGTCGTTCTGACTATCGTGGACAGATTCAGCAAGTTCGCCCACTTTGTGCCGATTGCCAAGCTTCCCTCTGCCTCGGAGACGTCCGAGATCCTGGTTAGGGAGGTTTTCAGGGTCCACGGTTTGCCCAGTGATATCGTTTCCGACCGTGGCCCTCAGTTTACCTCTGCTGTCTGGAAGTCCTTCTGTTCGGCCATTGGAGCTACAGTCAGTCTCACATCTGGTTTTCACCCCCAATCCAATGGTCAGGCGGAGAGAGCCAACCAGAAGATGGAATCCACGCTACGCTGTCTGGTCTCTTCCAACCCCACCTCCTGGGCCTCTCAGTTGCCTTGGGGTTGAGTATGCCCACAATACTCTCCCTACTTCTGCCACTGGGATGTCTCCCTTCCAGTGCCTGTATGGCTACCAACCTCCCCTGTTCCCTTCTCAGGAGAAGGAGCTCTCAGTGCCTTCTGTTCAGGCCCACATTCGTCGTTGCCACCGGACCTGGCATCGGGCCAGAAAGGCACTCCTTAGAGGTTCGGACCGGTATCAGCTCCAGGCGAATCGTCGCGGATCCCGCTCCCACCTATACCATCGGAGATAGGGTTTGGTTGGCCACACGGGATCTTCCGTTACGGACTGAGTCTAGGAAGTTGTTACCAAGTTCATTGGTCCGTTTGTGGTGGAGAAGGTGATCAATCCAGTGGCAGTTCGACTCAAACTACCGAGGACGCTCAGAGTCCATCCCACCTTTCATGTCTCCTGCCTCAAGCCTGTCCTCCTCAGTCCTCTGTTGCCTCCTCCGCCTCCTCCTCCTCCTCCTCGGATGATCGGAGGTGGTCCTGCCTACACGGTGCGGCGATCATGGATTCCCCGACGGCGGGGCCGGGGTTTCCAGTATCTCGTGGACTGGGAGGGGTATGGTCCTGAGGAGAGGAGTTGGGTTCCGCGGCGACAGGTCCTAGATCCGGATCTCATCAGGGACTTCTACCGCCTCCATCCTGGCGCTCCGGGAGTCCGCCGGTGGCGTTCGGGTCGGAGGGGGGGGGTACTGTAACGATCCCGGCGGTCTGAGTCGGGTCCTGTCTGGTGACGAGTGTTTCTGGTCGTAGCTCCTGTTTCCCGAGGGTTCGGGGAACGCTCCGGGAGCGCTCTTGTTTCCGCACCTGCTTCCCATCAGCAATCGGCACACCTGGGCCTAATCATCACCCTTCTTAGGGTCTGGCCCAACATCCAGTTCCTGCCGGATCGTTAGCCATGAACAGTATGTTTTGCCGGCGTATTAGCCTCAGTACTAGAGTTAGTGTTTGTTGTTTTGTTGCACCCTGTTGACCTGCCTGGTACTTACCTCCGTTTTTGTTCTCCCCACAGTCACTCGCCCGGAACCTCTACCCAACCTCTGCCTGATGGTGGCGGCTGCCGAGCCATCATCGGATCAACCACTGGACCCTCTACAACTCCTCCACGCCGCCGCTCTGTTCCCTGGATTATTTCCCCTTCACCCTTGGTTCAGTAAATAAACACTCACCTTTTGACACCACTTACCTTGTCCTGGTCTGCTTCTGGGTTCTGGCTTAGTAAACCGTGACATTTCAGGTTGGCGTATTGGGGTGGATTGTTCTGTCCTCTGTATTTCAGACCAAAGCAAGACAACGTTTAAAGCTCACTATGGATCTACTAACAGGTTAGCCTCTATAAAGTATTTGGATGTATTTGAAGTGTGATTATAGTGTGTTCTGTGTTACTCCTTTGTCAATCCAATACTAACTGAATAGTGAATCAATCAATCAATACAGTGTGATTATTGTGTGTTTTATGTCATTCCTTCATCTTTTCCAACACTAACTGAATGGTGAATGAATGTATTTGCAGTCAATCAATCAATCAATACAGTGTATGAACAAAATTCAACTCCAGTTGAAGAACTGGGACAAGCTACAAATCTCATTGTGGGGTAGGCCACATGTTATGAAGATGGTTAAAGCTCCTAAACTGAATTACATCATCAGCATGTTTCCACTGTCCATACCTGCCTACAACTTTAACACCATAGACAAAATGATTCATTTGGACTATTAAAAGGGCCAGGATGAACCAAGCTAGATTACAGGTAAAGACTTAGAAGGGAGGATTAAAGCTCCCTAACATGTAATTATAGCAAGAAGCATTTATAACTGCCCAAATAGGCTCTCTTTATTGAGAACTCTAATAGGCCAATTTGGGTTGACATGGAAGAAGAACTTAATGCCCCATTTGGAGCATCATATTATCTGAGTCAACACTTAAATGTGGGACTGCAGAATCCCATAATGTCCCATACTAAGAAATATGGCGTCAGATAAATAAGAGACAGACATCTTCACCTTTCCTGACAAGCTCTGCTTCTTTATGGAACAACCAGAAATACAAATGAGGAGGAAAGGTGGTTGTCTGGAAAGACACATTTTTTTTCTCACTTTTTTTCTTCATGTGTCAACTTTAATTTGAGTGTGGCTGTGGAAGACTGGTCCCTTGATGATGTCTGGAAGTGGCTGAGTACCAATGATCTCCATGATTCCATCCCATCATTCCAAGGTTCACAATCTTTCTGAAGAATGCCAACTCTCTTCAATTGTCCACTTTGCAACGAGCATACTGTCTTTGTGTCCAGACGACTCACACATATTGGCCTCTATCACCAGCATGAACCACATTTTCTAATTACCTGTGGAATTAATGGGTGTGGGAAAGCAAATATATGTTTTAGCGCCTATCGGTCACACATCTACCAAAACCACAGAGCTTTTAAGCCCCAACTTAGATGAGAATTGCCCTCATGATGAATTTGAGATTGGGACTGATCCCATTGAAGATGACATGAGCGATGTAGAGAGTCTGCCAGAGGCTGAATATGTTCAAGCCACAGAGATCAACACTGAGCAGCTAATTGAAGGTATCAAAAAGAATATCTATTATTTGATTTTGGAAATCAGGAAAGAACACTGCATCCCAGCTACGGTACATAATAGCATTGTTGAGGACCTCAGAACCATTTTTTATGGATTTATGACAGGTTTCCCTCAGGTTTCATCTTACAAATAAGCAAATAAACATGGTTGAACATGATGATCTCAGGGACTTGCTTAACAACTCTGCAGTATTTGAGGAATGCATTAGATGCATAAGCTCTGAGTGGATGCTGGAGCATTACTGTGTGAAAGAATTGGGCATGGTCCGGCCAATTGAAGTACCACTGAGCAACAAAGAAGGTTATAAAACAAGGTGATTTCAATACAGCTACATGGTCCCCAGGGTATATGAATATAAAGAGACATGAGACAAAACAATGGACCTGTAGAATGGAATAAGTTATAAGACCTCTATGATTCATTTAATTTGTCAGTTATTCCAGCTAATGTGAGATGTTTAGATGACATAACATTTGAGGACACATACTGTAATTTAGCTGGCCATCTTTTCCCCTCCCTTTCTGGCTGTCCTCCCCCTTCCCTTCTAAGTTCAAGGTGGTTTATTTGTCATATACATGGAGTTAACAGTGCAATGAAATGTTGACTAGCAGGTTAACCTCTTGACAACAACAATAGAACAAGTCAGAAGCTAAGTTAATATAAAGAGTAATACAATAGTAATAAACCCTGCATTCATAACTATCCTTAACATACCTGGGGTGTTTCTGGGATAGAGGGTTGATATAAAAGTCAATATAATCAGCAATACAGGAAGATTCTGAGACACAATCACTTACTATTGGTCAGCCGTAGGGAACCGCCAACGTCTCAGGAGATATGTATTTTAGGCAGTAAGTAAAACTGCCTAGGCCTTGGAGAATCTGCCCCAAAAAGATAGACCATCTGTTTATCTGTAATGTACTTATCCTCATATAGTTTACTCACTATCTCCTGGATTAATCTTTGTGTTTTCCGGTTGTGTTGAGTGGGACAATGGAACATAGTGTTTACCATTATCCTATTGTCTATTGGCTTCAAGAAGATATTCACTTTATCCATTACAACAATCTGAGCCCCCTTATCTGCTGGTTTAATCACTATATTCTGATGTTCAATGTTTCTAGAGCTTGATTTTTTGAAAAAGGTGTAAGGTTAAGCTGATATACAGGTCGGGTTCTGAATTGTGAAAAGGAAGCCACATTCCTACGTATAACAGTCTGTATAGTTTCTGACACTGACTCCAACTGAGGTTCCCAATGTGAGGGATTTGGAAATAGTATATGAGGAAAATCTGTTTCATAATCAAAATGATCTAATAACTTCAATCTTCTATGATAGAAGTGTAGATTCCTCCGGAGCTCCCTGCAGTCCACCTGTTTAGGAGTTGGTATGAAAGTCAGTCCTCTTTCTAGAACCTCACTCTCGGCTTTGTTGAGCCCAATGGGACATTGTTGGTCAAGACCTCAAATCGGTCGTGAAGTAGTATGGACATATTGATGGAACAAGGTCACTAAACTGGTGGTTAGACAGGGTAGATCCAAGAGCAGGCCTCTGCTGTCATCTAGAGGGCGTTTCTCTGTACTGCTTGACACATGGAGACTCAATGGAGGCACAGTGCAAAGTGCTCAAAGTAAGGCCCAAACAATTGTTTGTCAGGCTGGGATCTATAAAGCAGTATGTTCTTCAATTAGATGCCAACTAATATTCATACAGGGACAATAGGTGGGGCAGGAGGAAGAATGGTGTTCCTGATTTTCAGAAGAATTCCCCTTTTTTCTTTAAAGCTTCAGATTGAGATTGTTGTTATTCTCCAATATGTTTTTCTTCAGTGAGCCACTCTGGATTCTCCAAGGGGAAAACTCCCTCTATTCTCCACTAGAGAGTTCGAGCTCCATGCTTTTGCTGGGAATTGTCCACTGTTGGTATACATTTATTTGGTCCCCAAAATACCAAAATAAAAAGGTGTATTTGTCTAGTTTTAGCTGAGTCCCCAGTTAGCATCCATGTGGCTCATTTAAAAGTTTCTAAAAACATAACGTACTCCTGACGTTTCACCACAATAGGCTTCTTCAGACAACGGTACAAAAAGTAGCCAAACAAAGCCAAAGGAAGAGTGATGAGCAGCAGCAGCATCATCAAACCAGCGAGGCCGCCGGCAAGCCCAACAGTGATGATGCTGCCGAGCTCCAGTTAGCTCCGTGTGCAGAGCCTACCCACCCTTCCACAAGCACCGCCAGGATAATGGCTCCACAGCCCCCTCCACCTCCGACTGTTCCTGACTATCTTGGAACAGAGGTGCCAGCCCAGATTAGCCTAGAATCCTACCGTAGTCGCAGGTTTTCTGTCCAAAAACCTTCATTTAATAGCAACTGGTTCATAAGAAGGGAGTGTCTGGAATACTCACTTACTGAAGATGCTGCATTGCTGAAAGTTCTGCGTGGGGTCCATCTATTGGGAGATGGCTAACTAGTCTGTATTTTCCACTGATTCATATGGATGCCAGTGCACACATTGGCTGTAAAAGTGGGTAAAAACAGAAAAGCATATAACTGTAGCTATGTGGTCTTTACTTGAGTGTGTTTCAGCAGGGTGAGGTCAGAGAGATGCTTCCAAGTCAGTATTTTTCTGAACTCATAAAATCCTTTACACAATCTGATGGGATGAATGTTCAACCCCATTTAAATGACCATAAAGTCTATATAGTACCTTTAAGTTAAGACCTCACAGATCTGTTCATGGCAAAGCAGTTCAATTCATGATATTAATATTTCTGTGAGCTTGTGTGGCCTACCACTTCACGGTTGAGCAGTTGTTGCTCCTAGATGTTTCCACTTCACAATAACAGCACTTACAGTTGACTGGGGCTGCTCTAGTAGGGTAGGAATTTGACGAACTGACTTGTTGGAAAGGTTGTTTATTAGCACTCAAATCTATCAATGGCATTTTCGACACAATTTGGTGAAAGCCCCAAAGCATTCAGAAAGCCTCTGATTCCCACCACTAGTGGACACCCCCATGAGTGTCTTTCAGAACCCCCTCCTAAAACCACCTGTTTCGTTTTGGTTGTTGTTAGTGACTCTTTGTTAGTTCCTTCTTCTGTTTGAGAGACAATGTTTTATTTCTTGTTGAGGAACGTAACAATGTTCATGTGATTAAATTAAATCACCCGACTGTTTAAGATATGTCTGTTAGTAAATGTTTTATTTCTAAGAGATCATGAGTAAAAGAGAACAATTGACATTCTAGAATGAGTTGTCACTGTGTTCACCACAACCAACATGCTGCATCTCTGTTTAGGGGTCAGTGGTCTAAAATGAGTCTCTCTGGGGAGAGAGAGGAGGGGGCCCTGCCTCTAAAATGAGTCTCTCTGGGAGAGAGAGAGGAGGGGGTCCCTGCCTCTAAAATGAGTCTCTCTGGGGGAGAGAGTGGGGGGGCCCTGCCTCTAAATGAGTCTCTCTGGGGAGAGAGAGGAGGGGGTCCCTGCCTCTAAAATGAGTCTCTGGGGAGAGAGAGGAGGGGGGCCCTGCCTCTAAATCGAGCTCTCTGGGGGACATGACACCAAAGCTAAGAGGTGAGAGGTCAATTTTATGAAGAATTTATTACGTTTATTTACACAATAAATAGCTATCTTAAGATGAATGCACTTACTGTAAATCACTCTGGATAAGAGCATCTGCTAAATCAGGAGTTCTCAATCCGGGGTCAGTGGAGGTACTGCAGGGGTTCTGCAGCACCCTGCCTGGACTCGTTGCAATGGAAGACATTTGATAGAATTTTCACGACACGAACACTTTGCCTACTCTTCATTATTGCCTAATATAATGGAATGCATATTTATTTTACCAATTCTGATGGTTGTTACAATACACTCTTCCCACCCGTTTAACAACTCTAAATAGCTTTGGCATCGTAGGCTTCAGGGTCCCTTGTCAATAATGTTGCCTACAACTTTGCATACAATGTTCATTTTCATCGAACACATATTTCACCCTAGATGCCTTAAATTGGCCAATTTATAGCCATGGCCAATTTATGATTCAATTTTTAACAACGTGATGTTGCGCTCCAAAGTGATAACTTGAAATAACATGATATAGGTAATTAAATAATAAAGTTAGAGATATTTTTGGGTTCAGTGAAGAAGAACCTCTAGAGTTCTGATCAACAAAAGGTGAATGTTTTGAGGATGTGAACCCAGCAGCCCCCCAGTGGTCAGATCAAGCCCGCCCGTTTTTTCCAGCACCCGGCCCGTGATTCGAACCAGCCACCTTTCTGCCATAGGTCCAACTTCTGCCACTGCTCCAACTCCTTAGCCGCTGGGCGAAAACCTGAGTTATCTTCAGAAATAAGCATGAGTTAATCTGCCAAACCGAAGACAAAATGCTATGCATTCATTTATACCCATAAGAGTAAAATGTCTTAATTCTCAGCACTTATACGACCAATTTTCTACTCTGAGATACTTTGTGGATATGGGCCCAGATCTCAAAATATTGTTATAAAAAAAACTTTGAATGTTTGTTTTACATTTAAAAAATAAATAAAATAATATTACTAATGTAAGCCAATGTAAAGACTATTTAGGTTATTGGGTTGCTCTGCTCATGTCCGCGTTCAGGAACTGTCCGCGTCCCGGTACAGAACTGTCCGCGTCCACGTAAGGTTTGGCGCCAAGCATATTGTCCAGTTACGCGCAAAGTGGACTGAGGTGATCTTGGGGAACAGCGACAGAGTTTGTTACAGTGTTGAGACGCCGAAGTTTATTGTTCAATTTGCTTTTGGTCAGGGACAGTGTGAATGTAGCCAGATCCTTTTCACTCACTATCCTTGTTTCATCTTGTGGTTCACCGGATTCGTCATCATCCTCGAGGGACAGACGAACGACCTGCTAGTTAGCCAAGCTAGTCGGCACAGCTAGCTAAGCTAGCTACTCTACCAGCAGCATCCTAGTTATCCTAGCTACCACTACATCATCACCGGCTGCCTGCATTTCTTGTGGACCGATGGAGCTCCCGGTTGTTTCTTCCACCTGTTAAATACCGTGGAGGGCTTCTCCCTCTCTCGTTGACAGATGCTGGCTACCTACCATCCCTCTGTCCGGTTCTCCTCTTCACTAGATCCCGAGTGGCGCAGTGGTCTAAGGCACTGCAGCGCAGTGCTAGCTGTGCCACTAGAGATCCTGGTTCGAATCCAGGCTCTGTCGTAGCCGGCGTGACTGGGAGACCCATGGGGCGGCGCGCAATTGGCCCAGCGTCGTCCAGGGTAGGGGAGGGAATGTCCGGCAGGGATGTAGCTCAGTTGATAGAGCATGGTGTTTGTAACGGCAGGGTTGTGGGTTCGATTCCCACAGGGGGTAGGAAAAAATGTATGCATTCACTAACTGTAAGTCGCTCTGTATAAGAGCGTCTGCTAAATGACTAAAATGTAGATGGACGGTAACTTTAGTGTTTAACCCCTCTGTGTCCAAGGACTGAACTTTTGAATATTATTTTCGGGGCGCCTCAAGTTACCTTTTTTACAACGTTTATTTCTGATAGAAATTAGTTCATTGCATCCGCCATGGAGCCCAGTTTCATAATATAACCTTCTGTCCCTGGTTATGAAGTAATCGTGAAACAACAGGCCTTATGTTTGGGCATTTTTCACCCTACCAGCTCCTATTAGTTCTATTGAGCTCCGTGACACCGACTCGCCTTCAGAACGTTCTATTCCCAGCCCATTGTTCTGCGTCACAATGCCAGCTGCACTATTGTTATCAACGAGACCTGCCTGCGTTAACCCTGTAGGTTTACCTCAAGTAACTTATTATTAACAAGGTTACGGCTACTTGGTGAGCGTTAACCCTGTAGGTTTACCTCAGGTAACTTATTATTAACAAGGTTACAGCTACTTGGTGAGCGTTAACTCTGTAGGTTTACCTCAGGTAACTTATTATTAACAAGGTTACAGCTACTTGGTGAGCGTTACCCCTGTAGGTTTACCTCAGGTAACTTATTATTAACAAGGTTATGGCTACTTGGTGAGCGTTAACCCTGTAGGTTTACCTCAGGTAACTTATTATTAACAAGGTTACGGCTACTTGGTGAGCGTTAACTCTGTAGGTTTACCTCAGGTAACTTATTATTAACAAGGTTACGGCTACTTGGTGAGCGTTAACCCTGTAGGTTTACCTCAGGTAGCTTATTATTAACAAGGTTACGGCTACTTGGTGAGCGTTAACCCTGTAGGTTTACCTCAGGTAGCTTATTATTAACAAGGTTACGGCTACTTGGTGAGCGTTAACCCTGTAGGTTTACCTCAGGTAGCTTATTATTAACAAGGTTACAGCTACTTGGTGAGCGTTAACCCTGTAGGTTTACCTCAGGTAGCTTATTATTAACAAGGTTACGGCTACTTGGTGAGCGTTAACCCTGTAGGTTTACCTCAGGTAGCTTATTATTAACAAGGTTACGGCTACTTGGTGAGCGTTAACCCTGTAGGTTTACCTCAGGTAACTTATTATTACCAAGGTTATGGCTACTTGGTGAGCGTGCACACTGTTCACCAGAGTACATGTTGTGGTCACCTATAGTGAGGTGAGACACGGTTAAGGAGGCGATGGCTGGCGGATAGCCATCAAACATTAAAACAATTCTGGTCATGGTTAGCCATATTTGTTGTTGTTTTTAAAGTGTACAATCTAAACAAAACGCATGTCCCTGTCCTCTTTTTCAAGATGTGGCTGATTTTAAACAGCCAGAAGACATTTTTTAATTAAGAAATAACAATTTTTTTGACGACTTGTGGTTTCTAAATGGCTGCTGGGTAATTTGATATGCATCGAAATCTTCGTTCATAGGCATCAAATTGAGCGAATGCTGCGCAGGTTCACTGAGTTGCAAACCAAATGGGTATAATGGGGTGATTGTTGTCTAATCGGGTGGTCTAGCTAATGGATTTGTAGATCAGACGCAGTTGCTACCTAAGATTACGAGCCTAGCAAGTGTCATGAATGAGTTGTGTAGTACCCACATACGGCCACAAAAAGGGAGCAAGAGTGCTATAAACCCATACTGTTTTTTGCCATAAAAAACCCTAAACCTAACAATCAATCAAATGTATTTATAAAGCACTCACTGTTCACCTGGATACACGTTGTGGTCATGCTATTGTCGGCAGGAATATGGGACCAAATACTAAACCTTTGACTACTTTAAAACACAATAAATGAATTGGTCAGAATACTTATGACTTCTTCAAATAGGGGGACTAGATACATAAAGTGCATTTATTTTTCTAAATGGTGAAAACAGACACGTATAAAAATACCCTCAAATAAAAGGTGACATTATATACTGTCACCTCATATGAAACATTTGTTTTAAAATCCAAAAATGCTGGAGTATAGAGCCACATTTAAAATGTCAGTTTCACTGTCAAAATAGATATGGTGTGGACTGTATACTCAATACAATCTAAATCTGATACATCACTGTCTGTCTTTTGACTGATACTGCTTTTTAAACTGCTCTGGTCAGTCTTACTCAAATATTTGTACTTTATATTTTTCTATCTACAAGCAGTACTTAGATCATTTATTATTGTTAATAATGATACATTAATTTATTAATAGATATGGCAGGTTTCAGGACACTGATATATCTGAAAATGTTGAAAAATATATTGCCGCTATTTTCACCACCAAAGAATTGCAGTGTGGTTTTAATATGATTTGACTCTTTGCAGGCTGTCAGGCTGTCTAGTCACAGAGGAAGGCTGTGCTTCTCTGGTCTCAGCTCTGAGGTCAAACCCCTCACACCTGAGAGAGCTGGATCTGAGTAACAATGACCTGAAGGATTCAGGAGTGATGCTGCTCTCTGCTGTACTGGGGAATCCCCACTGTAAACTGGAGACTCTGAGGTCAGTATTCCTGTAGTTGGTCAACAAGTGATAACTGTTCACCAGATCCACATGTGTTTACCAGGCACACATAGTCCACACCATATGTGTTTGGACAGTGAAGCTTACAGTTTTACATTTGGTGCTATGCTCCAGCATTTTGGATTTGAGATAGAATGTTTCATATTAGGCAACAGTACAGAATGTCACCTTTTATTTAAAGGTATTAATTCATATCTGTTTTACCGTTTAGAAATTAAAGCACTTTATGTGTGTAATTCTCCCCAATGAAAAAGTCGTAATTATTTGGACAAATTAATTTAGTCAAATGTTTATTATTTGGTCTCATATTCCTTACCTGCAGTGATTACATCAAGCTTGTGATTCTACAAACTTGTTGAATGCATTTGCAGTTTGTTTTGGTTGTGTTTTGGATTATGTTTTTCCCAATAGAAACTGAATGGTGAATAATGTCCTGTCATTTTGGAGTCACTTCACTTGTATTGTCCGTAAGAATAGAATATGTTTCTGAACACTGCTACATTCATGTGGACGCTAACATGATTATGAATAATCATGAATGAATCGTGAATGATGATGAATGAGAAAGTTACAGAGGAACAAGGATCATACCCCCTCTGTTATTGGTTATGGTGAGAGGTTAGCATGTTTTGTTGTAGCCTCTGTAACTCTCTCACTCATTATTATTCATGATTCATTCATGATTTTTCTTAATCATGGCATCATCAGGATTCAGTTAGTAGTGTTTAGAAACATGTTATCTACTCACTTAGACAGAAAATTACTCCAGTCATCATCCACCATTCAGTTACTATTGGACAAAACATAACCCAAAACACAACCAAAACAAACTGCAAATGCAACCAACGAGTTCACAACCAAATACTCAACTTTTGACTACTTTAATACACTATAAGTGAATTAGTTAGAATACTTATGACTTCTTCAAATGGTGGGACTATATACATAAAGTGCTTTCATTTCTAAATGTTGAAACAGATATGTATGAAAATACCCTCAAATAAAAGGTGACATTATATACTGTCACCTCATATGAAACATTTGATCTCAAATCCAAAATGTTGGAGTACAGAGCCACATTTAAAATGTCAGTTTCACTGTCAAAATAGATATGGTGTGGACTGTATACTCAATAAATCTAAATCTGATACCTCACTGTCTGTCTTTTGACTGATACTGCTTTTTAAACTGCTCTGGTCAGTCTACTCAAATATTTGTACTTTATATTTTTCTCTCTTTAAGCAATACTTTGATAATTTGTCATTTCTAATAATGATACATTAATTTATGAATATATATGGCAGGTTTCAGGACAGTGATATATCTGAATATGTAGAAAAAATATACTGCCACTATTTTGACCACCAAAGAATAGCAGTGTGGTTTTAATATGATTTGACTCTTTGCAGGCTGTCAGGCTGTCTAGTCACAGAGGAAGGCTGTGCTTCTCTGGTCTCAGCTCTGAAGTCAAACCCCTCACACCTGAGAGAGCTGGATCTGAGTAACAATGACCTGAAGGATTCAGGAGTGGAGCTGCTCTCTGCTGGACTGGAGGATCCACACTGTAAACTGGAGACTCTGAGGTCAGTATTCCTGTAGTTGGTCAAAGTGATAACTGTTCACCAGATCCACATGTGTTTACCAGGCACACATAGTCCACACCATATGTGTTTGGACAGTGAAGCTTACAGTTTTACATTTGGTGCTATGCTCCAGCATTTTGGATTTGAGATAGAATGTTTCATATTAGGCAACAGTACAGAATGTCACCTTTTATTTAAGGTTAATGGTGAGAGGTTAGCATGTTTTGTTGTAGCCTCTGTAACTTTCTACTCATTATTATTCATAATTCATTCATGATTATTCTTAATCATGGCATCATCAGGATTCAGTTAGTAGTGTTTAGAAACATTTTATCTACTCACTTAGACAGAAAATTACTCCAGTCATCATCCACCATTCAGTTACTATTGGACAAAACATAACCCAAAACACAACCAAAACAAACTGCAAATGCAACCAACGAGTTTGGGACCAAATACTCAACTTTTGACTACTTTAACACACTATAAGTAAATTGGTCAGAATACTTATGACTTCAGTCAAATAGGGGGACTAGATACATAAAGTGCTTTAATTTCTAAACGGTGAAACAGATATGTATGAAAATACCCTCAAATAAAAGGTTACATTATATACTGTCACCTCATATGAAACATTTGATCTAAAATCCAAAATGTTGGAGTACAGAGCCACATTTAAAATGTTAGCTTCACTGTCAAACTAGATATGGTGTGGACTGTATACTCAATACAATCTAAATCTGATACCTCACTGTCTTTTGACTGATACTGCTTTTTAAACTGCTCTGGTCAGTCTACTCAAATATTTGTACTATATATTTTTATATCTACAAGCAATACTTTGATAATTTGTCATTTCTAATAATGATACATTAATTTATGAATATATATGGCAGGTTTCAGGACAGTGATATATCTGAATATGTAGAAAAAATATACTGCCACTATTTTGACCACCAAAGAATAGCAGTGTGGTTTTAATATGATTTGACTCTTTGCAGGCTGTCAGGCTGTCTAGTCACAGAGGAAGGCTGTGCTTCTCTGGTCTCAGCTCTGAAGTCAAACCCCTCACACCTGAGAGAGCTGGATCTGAGTAACAATGACCTGAAGGATTCAGGAGTGAAGCTGCTCTCTGCTGGACTGGGGAATCCCCACTGTAAACTGGAGACTCTGAGGTCAGTATTCTTGTAGTTGGTCAACAAGTGATAACTGTTCACCAGATCCACATGTGTTTACCAGGCACACATAGTCCACACCATATGTGTTTGGACAGTGAAGCTTACAGTTTTACATTTGGTGTGAAAAAGTGTTTGCCCCTTTCTGATTTCTTATTTGTTTGCATGTTTGTCACACTTAAATGTTTCAGATCATCAAACAAATTTAAATATTCGCAAAGATAACACAAGTAAACACAAAATGCAGTCTTGAAATGAAGGTTGTTATTAAGGGAAAACAAAATCCAAACCTACATGGCCCTGTGTGAAAAAGTGATTGCCCCCTACAACCTAATAACTGGTTGGGCCACCCTTAGCAGCAACAACTGCAATCAAACATTTGAATTCCCATGATGTTTTTACAGCGCTGTGGAGGAATTTTGGCCCACTCATCTTTGCAGAATTGTTGTAATTCAGCCACATTGGAGGGTTTGAGAGCATGAACTGCCTTTTTAAGGTCATGCCACAGCATCTCAATAGGATTCAGGTCAGGACTTTGACTAGGCCACTCCAAAGTCTTCATTTTGTTTTTCTTCAGCCATTCAGAGGTGAACTTGCTGGTGTGTTTTGGATCATTGTCCTGCTGCAGAATCCAAGTTTGCTTCAGCTTGAGGTCACAAACAGATGGCCGGACATTCTCCTTCAGGTTTTTTTGGTAGACAGCAGAATTCATGGTTCCATTTATCACAGCAAGTCTTCCAGGTCCTGAAGCAGCAGAACAGGCCCAGACCATCACACTACCACCACCATATTTTACTGTTGGTATGATGTTCTTTTTTCTGAAATGCGGTGTTACTTTTACGCTCAGATGTAATGGGACACACATCTTCCAAAAAGTTCAACTTTTGTCTCGTCAGTCCACAGAGTATTTTCCCAAAGGTCTTGGGGATCATCAAGATGTTTTCTGGCAAAAACGAGACGAGTCTTAATGGTTTTTTTGCTCAGCAGTGGTTTTTCGCCT
Organism: Coregonus clupeaformis; assembly: GCF_020615455.1. Classification (NCBI taxonomy): domain Eukaryota; kingdom Metazoa; phylum Chordata; class Actinopteri; order Salmoniformes; family Salmonidae; genus Coregonus; species Coregonus clupeaformis. The sequence goes on along the minus strand of NW_025533887.1, from coordinate 289,676 downwards.
TGGAACTCTGCCATGCAGGCCATTTCTGCCCAGTCTCTTTCTTATGGTGGAGTCATGAACACTGACTTTAACTGAGTAAGTGAGTCCTGCAGCTCTTGGATGTTGTTGTGGGGTCTTTTGTGACCTCTTGGATGAGTCAGCCGCTACGCTCTTGGGGTCATTTTGGTCGGCCGGTCACTCCTGGGAAGGTTCACCACTGTTCCATGTTTTCGCCATTTGTGGATAATGGCTCTCACTGTGGTTCGCTGGAGTCCCAAAGCTTTAGAAATGGCTTTATAACCTTTTCCAGACTGATGGATCTCACTCACTTTCTTTCTCATTTGTTCCTGAGTTTCTTGGATCTCGGCATGATGTCTGGCTTTTGAGGATCTGTTGGTCTACGTAACTTTGTCAGGGCAGGTCCTATTTAAGTGATTCCTTGATTGGAGAAACAGGTGTGGCAGTAATCAGGCCTGGGGTGTGGCTAGAGGAATTGAACTCCCAGGTGTGATAAAACCACAGTTGAGTTGTGTTATAACAGGGGGCAAACACTTTTTCACACAGGGCCATGTAGGTTTGGATTTTGTTTTCCTTAATAATAACAACCTTCATTTCAAAAACTGCATTTTATCTTTGACTACATTTAAATTTGTTTGATGATCTGAAACATTTAAGTGTGACAAACATGCAAACAAATAACAAATCAGGAAGGGGGCAAACACTTTTTCACACCACTGTATTTGTACTTTTATATTTGTCTCTCTACAAGCAAAACGTTGATAATTTGTCATTTCTAATAATGATACATTCATTTATGAATAGATATGGCAGGTTTCAGGGACACTGATATATCTGAATATGTAGAAAATATATACTGCCACTATTTTCACCACCAAAGAATAGCAGTGTGATTTTAATATGATTTGACTCCTTGCAGGCTGTCAGGCTGGTCCAGTCACAGAGGAAGGCTGTGATTCTCTGGTCTCAGCTCTGAAGTCAAAACCCTCACACTGGGAGAGCTGGATCTGAGTAACAATGACCTGAAGGATTCAGGAGTGAAGCTGTTCTCTGCTGGACTGGGGAATCCCCACTGTAAACTGGAGACTCTGGAGGTCAGTATTCCTGTAGTTGGTCAACAACTGATAACTTGTTCACCAGATCCACATGTGTTTACCAGGGCACACATAGTCCACACCATATGTGTTTGGACAGTGAAGTTTACAGTTTTACATTTGGTGCTAATGCTCCATCATTTTGGATTTGAGATAGAATGTTTCATATTAGGCGACAGTACAGAATGTCACCTTTTATTTGATGTTAATGGTGAGAGAGGTTAGCATGTTTTGTTATAGCCTCTGTAACTTTCTCACTCATTATTATTCATGATTCATTCAGGATTTTTCTTAATCATAAGCGTCATCAGGATTCAGTTAGTAGTGTTTAGAAACATGTTATCTACTCACTTAGACAGAAAATTACTCCAGTCATCATCCACCATTCAGTTACTATTGGGCAAAACATAACCCAAAACACAACCAAAACAAACTGCAAATGCAACCAACGAGTTTGGGACCAAATACTCAGCTTTTGACTACTTTAATACACTATAAGTGAATTGGTCAGAATACTTATGACTTCTTCAAATGGTGGGACTATATACATAAAGTGCTTTTATTTTTCTAAATGGTGAAACAGATATGTATGAAAATACCCTCAAATAAAAGGTGACATTATATACTGTCACCTCATATGAAACATTTGATTTGAAATCCAAAATGCTGGAGTATAGAGCCACATTTAAAATGTCATTTTCACTGTCAAACTAGATATGGTGTGGACTGTATACTCAATACAATCTAAATCTGATACCTCACTGTCCGTCTTTTGACTGATACTGCTTTTTAAACTGCTCTGGTCAGTCTACTCAAATATTTGTAATATGCATTTTTCTATCTACAAGTAATACTTTGATAATTTGTCATTTCTAATAATGATACATTAATTTATGAATAGATATGGCAGGTTTCAGGACACTGATATATCTGAATATGTTGAAAATATATACTGCCACTATTTTCACCACCAAAGAATAGCAGTGTGATTTTAATATGATTTGACTCTTTGCAGGCTGTCAGGCTGTCTAGTCACAGAGGAAGGCTGTGCTTCTCTGGTCTCAGCTCTGTGGTCAAACCCCTCACACCTGAGAGAGCTGGACCTGAGCTACAATCACCCAGGAGACTCAGGAGTCAGACTGCTCTCTGCTGGACTGGAGGATCCACACTGCAGACTGGAGAAACTCAAGTATGTAGAGGGTTTATGTCAATGTTCATATCAGACATGTTGGAGTTATCAGGCTAGTTAAGACAACACATTCTGACCACCACTTGGACTAAGTTATATAAAGACTGTGTGTGTGTGTGTGTGTGTAACCAGTGTGTGTGTGTGTAGTGCCAGTGTGTGGTGTCCAGTGTGTGTAGATCAGTGTGTGTGTGTCCAGTGTGTGTGTGTAGGTTCTGTGTGTGTGTCAGTGTGTGTTGTGGTCCACTGGACACACACACACTGGACACACACACACAAACACACTGGACACACACACACACATTGGACACACACTGACACACAAACACTACACACACACACTGGACACACACACACACACACACTCACACTGGACACACACAACACTGGACAAACACACACACACACACTGGACACACACACACACACACAAACACACTGGACACACACACACTGGACACACTGGACAGACAAACACACACACTGGTCAACACAAACACACACACACACACACTGGACACACACTGGACACAAACTGGACACACACACAAACTGGACACACACACACTGGACACACACACTGGACACACACACACACTGGACACACACACACACACACACAGGACACACACACACTGGACACACACACACACAGGACACACACACTGACACACACACTGGACACACACACACACTGACACACACACACTGGACACACACACACACACACACACACTGGACACACACAAACTGGACACACACACACACAAACAGGACACACACACACACAGACACACACACACACTGGACACACACACTGGACACATACATACACACACAGACAAACATTCTTACCACCGCTATACAAAGTTATATGCTGAATGTGTGTTGTGTGTGTCCCGTGTCCAGTGTGTGTGTGTGTGTGTGTGTGTGTGTGTGTGTGTGTGTGTGAGTTCAGGTGTATCCTCAATGACTGTCTGTTCTTCTGCTTACCGCTACAGTGTGGAACATGGTGGGAGAGAACAAAATGAAACCTGGACTTAGAAAATGTGAGTGTTGACTGCTGTGAAGAATATGACTAAGAATAAGTCTTAATTCAAGTGAAGTCAAAGTCAAAGACCACCATCATTACTTACTTGGTCATATTAAATATCAGCTGTAGTTCTACAGAAGCACAAATCAGGGACACCAAAGTTTACAAAGAGTTGCTTTGACAATGTGTGTCTTGTGTGTGTGTGACTTGTTTGTGTTACTTTAGAAAATGTGTGTGTGTGTTCATGCATGATGAAGGTGTGTGTTCAGGATGTGTGTGTGTGTGTGTGTTCAGGATTTGTGTGTGTGTATCAGGATGTGTGTGTGTGTGTGTCAGGCTGTGTGTGTGTGTGTGTGTGTGTTCAGGATGTGTGTGTGTGTGTGTGTGTTTGTGTGTGTGGTGTTGTGTGTGTGTTCAGGGCTGTGTGTGTTTAGGTGTGTGTGTGTGTATTCAGGATGTGTGTGTAGTTTGTGTGTGTGTAGTTCAGAATGTGTGTTTGTGTGTGTGTGTGGTGTGTGTGTGTCAGTTCAGCTCTGTGTGTGTGTGTGTGTGTGTGTTCAGGCTGTGTGTGTTTGTGTGTGTGTGTGTGTTCAGGATGTGTGTGTGATTTGTGTGTGTGTTCAGAATGTGTGTGTTTGTGTGTGTGTGTGTGTGTGTGTGTGTGTGTTCAGGCTGTGTGTGTGTGTGTGTGTGTGTGTGTATCAGGATGTGTGGGTGTGTGTGTGTGTGTGTGTGTGTGTGTGTGTGTGTGGGTCAGTGTGTGTGTTCAGGTTGTGGTGTGTGTGTGTGTTCAGGATGTGTGTGATACAGGATGTGTGTGTTGTGTGGTGTGTGTGTAGTTCAGGATGTGTGTGTAATTGTGTGTGTGTGTTCAGAATGTGTGGTGTTTAGGTGGTGTGTGTGTGTAATCAGGCTGTGTGTGTAGGTGTGTGTGTATCCAGGATGTGTGGTTTGTGTGTGTGTGTGTGTGTGTGTAGCTCAGTGTGTGTGTTCAGGCTGTGGTGTGTGTGTGTGTTCAGGATGATGATGATTTCTAATATTGTGTCTGGTTTCATCCATCAGATGTCTGTGATCTCACACTGGACCTAAACACAGTAAACAGATTCCTCTCTCTGTCTGAGGAGAACAGAAAGGTGACATATAGGAGAGAGAAGCAGCCGTATCCTGATCACCCAGAGAGATTTGAGGATTGGGACCAGGTGCTGTGTAGAGAGGGTCTGACTGGGCGCTGTTACTGGGAGGTAGAGTGGAGTGGGAGTTGGGCTGGTATAGGAGTGACATATAAAGGAATCAGCAGGAGAGGAATGGGTTATGACTGTTTGCTTGGAGCCAATGACAAGTCCTGGAGTCTGTTCTGCTCTGACAA